>NW_028273707.1:300000-394229 GCF_024610735.1 Ursus americanus | reverse complement strand
CGGCGGCGCCCCTCGCGGCCCGGGTGGCAGCGTTGTGGGAGGGTGAGTCTGGCTTTGGGGCTTGGGGTTCCAGATCCCTGGCGTAGTGGCACCAAAACCCTTGGGAGGGGCCCCTGGGGGGCCGACCTAGGGTTAGGGTTAGCCCCCAGGAGATCGTCAGGCCCAACCGCACACTGTGCGGCGAGCTGAGGTGCAGCCCGAGGTGAAGGCGCTGGGGAGCGGGAGCGTGGGCACCAGCGTTTTGGCAAGGGGAGCCTTTGAAGGTCACCGGGGACTCAGAAGGCCCTGCCCTTCTCTCGCCCTCTATGACCCGCGGCGCCCCTAGCGGCCCAGGTGGGGACAGTGCGGCAGGGTGAGTCAGGCTCTGGGGCTCTGAGTCACCAATCCCCAGCATTGCAGAGCCAGGCCGCTTGGGATGTCCCCTCAGGGCCGACCTAGGGTTTTGGTTAGCTGCCAGGAGCCCGGCAGGCCCTATCCACCGGCTCTGAAGCAAGCGGTGGGGTGGGCCTAGGTGAGGGCGCTGGCGAGCAGGATCCTGGGAGCCAACGTTTTTGCGCGGGGAGCCTTCAAAGGTCAGCGTGGGCTCGGAGGGCCCTGCCCGATCTCTTGCCCTGATTGACCGGCGGGGCCTCTAGCGGCTCGGGTGGCTGAAGGGCAGCAGGGTGAGTGCGGCACATGAGCTCGGGGTCCCCATCCCCAGCGTTGCGACGCCAGGCCCCTTGGGAAGTGCCCCTCGGTGGCCGACCTATGGTTAGGGTTAGCCTCCAGGAGCCCCGCAGGCCCGATACACCACCTGTGCGTCGAGCGGAGAGTTGGGCCGAGGTGAGGGTGCTGGTGAACATGAGCCTGGGACCAAGCGTTTTGGTTCGGTGCGCCTTCGAAGGTCGGCAGGGGTTCGGAGGGCCCTGCCAGTTCTCCCACCCTGAATGAATGGCGGCGCCCCTAGCGGCCTGTGTGGGTTGGGGTGGCAGCGTGCATCCGGCGCTGGGGCTTGGGGGCCCCCAATCCCTGGCGTTGCGGCGCCAGGCCCCTTAGGAAGGGACCTTCAGGGGCTGTCCTAGGGTTAGGGTGAGCTCCCAGGAGGCCGGCAGGCCCGAGTCGCTGGCTCTGCGAAGAGCGGAGGTGCGGGCCGAGTTGAGGGTGATGCAGAGCGGGAGCGTGGTCCCCAGCGTTTTGGCGCCCTGGGCCTTCGACTGTTGCCATGGCTCAAAGGGCCCTGCCAGTTCTCCTGCCCTGAAGAACCAGCAGCGCCCTTAGCAGCTCCCTTGGCGGTGGAGCGGCAGGGTGAGTCCATGCTGCGGCTCGTGGATCCCCAATCCCCAGCGTTGTGGGGCCAGGCCTCTTGGGAGGGGCTCCTCTTGGGCGGACCTAGGTTTAGAGTTAGCACCCAGGAGGCCAGCAGGCCCAATCCTCTGGCTGGGCGGCGAGAGGTGGGCGGCCCGAGGTAAAGGCGCTGGCGATCGGGAGCGTGGGCCCCTGCATTTTGGCACAGGAGGCTTCAAATATCGCCGGTTTCTCCAGGGCCCTGTCCCTTCTCCCGCCCTGAATGACGGGCGGCGCCACTAGCGTCCCGGGTGGCGACGTGGCAGCAGCGTGAGTCTGGCTCTGGGTCTTGGGGTCCCTGATCCCCAGTGTAGCGGCACCAGGACCCTTGGGTGGGGCCCCTGGGTGGCTGACCTAGGGTTAGGGTTAGCCCCCAGGAGGCCGGCAGGTGGGATCCGGCCACTGTCCGGGGAGCGGAGGGCAGGGCCGAGGTGAGGGCGTTGGGGAGCGGGAGCGTGGGCAACAGCGTTTTGGCACGGGGAGCCTTTTTAGGCCACCGGGGGCTCGGAAGGCCCTGCCCCTTCTCTCGCCCTGAATGACCCGCAGTGCTCCTAGCGGCCTGGGTGGCGGCGTTGCGGTAGGGTGAGTGTGGCTCTGGGGCTTGAGGTTCCCGATCCCCGGCGAAGCGGCACCAGGACCCTTGGGAGGGGCCCCTGGGTGGCCGACCTAGGGTTAGGGTTAGCACCCGGGAGGCCGGCAGGCGGGATCCGCCCGCTGTGCGTGGAGCGGAGGGGCGGGCCGAGGTGAGGGGCGCTGGCAAGCAAGAGCCTGGGCCCAAGCGTTTTGGCACCGGGGGCCTTCGAATGTCTCCGGGGACTCGGTGGGCCCTGCCCATTCTCCTCCCTGAATGACCGACAGCGCCCCTAGCAGCCCAGGTGGCGGCGGGGCGGCATGTAAGTCCGGGCATAGGGCTCGGGGGTCCCCAGTCCACCGCGTTGCGGCGCCAGGCCCCTTGGGAGGGGCCCCTCGGAGGCTGACCTAGGGTTAGGTTTAGCCCCTAGGATGCCAGCAGGCCCTATTCGCCAGCCGTGTGGAGACTGGAGTGGCGGACCGAGGTGAGGGCACTGGTGAGCGGGAGCGTGGGCCCGGGTGTTTTGGCGCGGGGGGCCTTTGAAGGTCGCCGTGTCTTGGAGGGCCCTGCCCGTGCTCCCGCCCTGAATGAACGGCACCACCCCAAGCCCCCGGGTGGCGGCTGGGTGGCAGGGTGAGTCCAGTGCTGAGGCTCGGGGGTCCCCAATCCCCAGCGTTGCGGCGCCAGATCCCTTGGGAGGGGCCCCTCGGGGGTCGATCTAGGGTTGCGGTTAGCCCCCAGGAGGCCGGTGGACCCGATCAGCGGCTGTGCGGCACGCGGAGGGTTGGGCCGAGGTGAGGGCGCTGGCGAGACTGAGCATGAGCCCAAGCGTTTTAGTGCGGGGGCCTTCGAAGGTCAGTGGGGGCTCGGAGGGACCTGCCCGTTCTCCCGCTCTGAATGACCGGCGGGGCCCCTAGAGGCTCCGGTGCCTGAAGGGCAGCAGGGTGAGACCAGCACTTGGGTTGGGGTCCCCATTCCCGGCGTTGTGGCGCCAGGCCACTTGGGAAGGGCCCCTCCGTGGCCGACCTACAGTTAGGGTTAGCCCCCAGGAGGCCAGCAGGCCCGATACACCGCCTGTGCGTCGAGCGGAGAGTTGGGCCGAGGTGAGGGTGCTGGTGAACATGAGCCCGGGCCCAAGCGTTTTGGTTCGGGGCGCCTTCGAAGGTCGGCGGGGGTTCGAAGGGCCCTGCCCGTTCTCCCACCCTGAATGAATGGCGGCGCCCCTAGCGGCACGTGTGGGGCAGGGCGGCAGGGTGCATCCAGCGCTGGGGCTTGGGGGTTCCCAATCCCCGGCGTTGCGGCGCCAGGCCCCTTAGGAAGCGACCCTCGGGGCCGTCCTAGGGTTAGGGTTAGCGCCCAGGAGGCCGGCAGGCCCGATCCGCTGGCTGTGCGAGGAGTGGAGATGCAGGCCGAGTTGAGGGCGATGGCGAGCAGGAGCTGGGCCCCAGCGTTTTGGCGTCCTGGGCCTTTGAATGTTGCCATGGCTCAGAGGGCCCTGCCCTTTCTCCTGCCCTGAAGAACCAGCAAGGCCCCTAGCGGCTCTGTTGGCGGTGGGGCGGCAGGGTGAATCCCAGGCTGCGGCTCGGGGATCCCCAATCCCCGGCGTTGTGGTGCCAGGCCCCTTGGGAGGGGCTCCTCGTGGGCCGACCCAGGGTTAGAGTTAGCCCCCATAAGGCCGGCAGGCCAGATCCTCTGGCTGGGCGGTGAGAGGTGGGCGGGCCGAGGTAAAGGCGCTGGGGTGCGGGATTGTGGGCCCCTGCATTTTGGGGTGGGAGGCTTCAAATGTCGCCGGTTTCTCCAGGGCCCTGTCAGTTCTCCCGCCCTGAATGACCGGCGGCGCCCCTCGCGGCCCGGGTGGCAGCGTTGTGGGAGGGTGAGTCTGGCTTTGGGGCTTGGGGTTCCAGATCCCTGGCGTAGTGGCACCAAAACCCTTGGGAGGGGCCCCTGGGGGGCCGACCTAGGGTTAGGGTTAGCCCCCAGGAGACCGTCAGGCCCAACCGCACACTGTGCGGCGAGCTGAGGTGCAGCCCGAGGTGAAGGCGCTGGGGAGCGGGAGCGTGGGCACCAGCGTTTTGGCACGGGGAGCCTTTGAAGGTCACCGGGGACTAAGAAGGCCCTGCCCTTCTCTCGCCCTCTATGACCCGCGGCGCCCCTAGCGGCCCAGGTGGGGACAGTGCGGCAGGGTGAGTCAGGCTCTGGGGCTCTGAGTCACCAATCCCCAGCATTGCAGAGCCAGGCCGCTTGGGATGTCCCCTCAGGGCCGACCTAGGGTTTTGGTTAGCTGCCAGGAGCCCGGCAGGCCCTATCCACCGGCTCTGAAGCAAGCGGTGGGGTGGGCCTAGGTGAGGGCGCTGGCGAGCAGGATCCTGGGAGCCAACGTTTTTGCGCGGGGAGCCTTCAAAGGTCAGCGTGGGCTCGGAGGGCCCTGCCCGATCTCTTGCCCTGATTGACCGGCGGGGCCTCTAGCGGCTCGGGTGGCTGAAGGGCAGCAGGGTGAGTGCGGCACATGAGCTCGGGGTCCCCATCCCCAGCGTTGCGACGCCAGGCCCCTTGGGAAGTGCCCCTCGGTGGCCGACCTATGGTTAGGGTTAGCCTCCAGGAGCCCCGCAGGCCCGATACACCACCTGTGCGTCGAGCGGAGAGTTGGGCCGAGGTGAGGGTGCTGGTGAACATGAGCCTGGGACCAAGCGTTTTGGTTCGGTGCGCCTTCGAAGGTCGGCAGGGGTTCGGAGGGCCCTGCCAGTTCTCCCACCCTGAATGAATGGCGGCGCCCCTAGCGGCCTGTGTGGGTTGGGGTGGCAGCGTGCATCCGGCGCTGGGGCTTGGGGGCCCCCAATCCCTGGCGTTGCGGCGCCAGGCCCCTTAGGAAGGGACCTTCAGGGGCTGTCCTAGGGTTAGGGTGAGCTCCCAGGAGGCCGGCAGGCCCGAGTCGCTGGCTCTGCGAAGAGCGGAGGTGCGGGCCGAGTTGAGGGTGATGCAGAGCGGGAGCGTGGTCCCCAGCGTTTTGGCGCCCTGGGCCTTCGACTGTTGCCATGGCTCAAAGGGCCCTGCCAGTTCTCCTGCCCTGAAGAACCAGCAGCGCCCTTAGCAGCTCCCTTGGCGGTGGAGCGGCAGGGTGAGTCCATGCTGCGGCTCGTGGATCCCCAATCCCCAGCGTTGTGGGGCCAGGCCTCTTGGGAGGGGCTCCTCTTGGGCGGACCTAGGTTTAGAGTTAGCACCCAGGAGGCCAGCAGGCCCAATCCTCTGGCTGGGCGGCGAGAGGTGGGCGGCCCGAGGTAAAGGCGCTGGCGATCGGGAGCGTGGGCCCCTGCATTTTGGCACAGGAGGCTTCAAATATCGCCGGTTTCTCCAGGGCCCTGTCCCTTCTCCCGCCCTGAATGACGGGCGGCGCCACTAGCGTCCCGGGTGGCGACGTGGCAGCAGCGTGAGTCTGGCTCTGGGTCTTGGGGTCCCTGATCCCCAGTGTAGCGGCACCAGGACCCTTGGGTGGGGCCCCTGGGTGGCTGACCTAGGGTTAGGGTTAGCCCCCAGGAGGCCGGCAGGTGGGATCCGGCCACTGTCCGGGGAGCGGAGGGCAGGGCCGAGGTGAGGGCGTTGGGGAGCGGGAGCGTGGGCACCAGCGTTTTGGCACGGGGAGCCTTTTTAGGCCACCGGGGGCTCGGAAGGCCCTGCCCCTTCTCTCGCCCTGAATGACCCGCAGTGCTCCTAGCGGCCTGGGTGGCGGCGTTGCGGTAGGGTGAGTGTGGCTCTGGGGCTTGAGGTTCCCGATCCCCGGCGAAGCGGCACCAGGACCCTTGGGAGGGGCCCCTGGGTGGCCGACCTAGGGTTAGGGTTAGCACCCGGGAGGCCGGCAGGCGGGATCCGCCCGCTGTGCGTGGAGCGGAGGGGCGGGCCGAGGTGAGGGCGCTGGCAAGCAAGAGCCTGGGCCCAAGCGTTTTGGCACCGGGGGCCTTCGAATGTCTCCGGGGACTCGGTGGGCCCTGCCCATTCTCCTCCCTGAATGACCGACAGCGCCCCTAGCAGCCCAGGTGGCGGCGGGGCGGCATGTAAGTCTGGGCATAGGGCTCGGGGGTCCCCAGTCCACCGCGTTGCGGCGCCAGGCCCCTTGGGAGGGGCCCCTCGGAGGCTGACCTAGGGTTAGGTTTAGCCCCTAGGATGCCGGCAGGCCCTATTCGCCAGCCGTGTGGAGACTGGAGTGGCGGACCGAGGTGAGGGCACTGGTGAGCGGGAGCGTGGGCCCGGGTGTTTTGGCGCGGGGGGCCTTTGAAGGTCGCCGTGTCTTGGAGGGCCCTGCCCGTGCTCCCGCCCTGAATGAACGGCACCACCCCAAGCCCCCGGGTGGCGGCTGGGTGGCAGGGTGAGTCCAGTGCTGAGGCTCGGGGGTCCCCAATCCCCAGCGTTGTGGCGCCAGATCCCTTGGGAGGGGCCCCTCGGGGGTCGATCTAGGGTTGCGGTTAGCCCCCAGGAGGCCGGTGGACCCGATCAGCGGCTGTGCGGCACGCGGAGGGTTGGGCCGAGGTGAGGGCGCTGGCGAGACTGAGCATGAGCCCAAGCGTTTTAGTGCGGGGGGCCTTCGAAGGTCAGTGGGGGCTCGGAGGGACCTGCCCGTTCTCCCGCTCTGAATGACCGGCGGGGCCCCTAGAGGCTCCGGTGCCTGAAGGGCAGCAGGGTGAGACCAGCACTTGGGTTGGGGTCCCCATTCCCGGCGTTGTGGCGCCAGGCCACTTGGGAAGGGCCCCTCCGTGGCCGACCTACAGTTAGGGTTAGCCCCCAGGAGGCCAGCAGGCCCGATACACCGCCTGTGCGTCGAGCGGAGAGTTGGGCCGAGGTGAGGGTGCTGGTGAACATGAGCCCGGGCCCAAGCGTTTTGGTTCGGGGCGCCTTCGAAGGTCGGCGGGGGTTCGAAGGGCCCTGCCCGTTCTCCCACCCTGAATGAATGGCGGCGCCCCTAGCGGCACGTGTGGGGCAGGGCGGCAGGGTGCATCCAGCGCTGGGGCTTGGGGGTTCCCAATCCCCGGCGTTGCGGCGCCAGGCCCCTTAGGAAGCGACCCTCGGGGCCGTCCTAGGGTTAGGGTTAGCGCCCAGGAGGCCAGCAGGCCCGATCCGCCGGCTGTGCGAGGAGTGGAGATGCAGGCCGAGTTGAGGGCGATGGCGAGCAGGAGCTGGGCCCCAGCGTTTTGGCGTCCTGGGCCTTTGAATGTTGCCATGGCTCGGAGGGCCCTGCCCTTTCTCCTGCCCTGAAGAACCACCAAGGCCCCTAGCGGCTCCCTTGGCGGTGGGGCGGCAGGGTGAATCCCAGGCTGCGGCTCGGGGATCCCCAATCCCCGGCGTTGTGGTGCCAGGCCCCTTGGGAGGGGCTCCTCGTGGGCCGACCCAGGGTTAGAGTTAGCCCCCATAAGGCCGGCAGGCCAGATCCTCTGGCTGGGCGGTGAGAGGTGGGCGGGCCGAGGTAAAGGCGCTGGGGTGCGGGATTGTGGGCCCCTGCATTTTGGGGTGGGAGGCTTCAAATGTCGCCGGTTTCTCCAGGGCCCTGTCAGTTCTCCCGCCCTGAATGACCGGCGGCGCCCCTCGCGGCCCGGGTGGCAGCGTTGTGGGAGGGTGAGTCTGGCTTTGGGGCTTGGGGTTCCAGATCCCTGGCGTAGTGGCACCAAAACCCTTGGGAGGGGCCCCTGGGGGGCCGACCTAGGGTTAGGGTTAGCCCCCAGGAGACCGTCAGGCCCAACCGCACACTGTGCGGCGAGCTGAGGTGCGGCCCGAGGTGAAGGCGCTGGGGAGCGGGAGCGTGGGCACCAGCGTTTTGGCACGGGGAGCCTTTGAAGGTCACCGGGGACTCAGAAGGCCCTGCCCTTCTCTCGCCCTCTATGACCCGCGGCGCCCCTAGCGGCCCAGGTGGGGACAGTGCGGCAGGGTGAGTCAGGCTCTGGGGCTCTGAGTCACCAATCCCCAGCATTGCAGAGCCAGGCCGCTTGGGATGTCCCCTCAGGGCCGACCTAGGGTTTTGGTTAGCTGCCAGGAGCCCGGCAGGCCCTATCCACCGGCTCTGAAGCAAGCGGTGGGGTGGGCCTAGGTGAGGGCGCTGGCGAGCAGGATCCTGGGAGCCAACGTTTTTGCGCGGGGAGCCTTCAAAGGTCAGCGTGGGCTCGGAGGGCCCTGCCCGATCTCTTGCCCTGATTGACCGGCGGGGCCTCTAGCGGCTCGGGTGGGTGAAGGGCAGCAGGGTGAGTGCAGCACATGAGCTCGGGGTCCCCATCCCCAGCGTTGCGACGCCAGGCCCCTTGGGAAGTGCCCCTCGGTGGCCGACCTATGGTTAGGGTTAGCCTCCAGGAGCCCCGCAGGCCCGATACACCACCTGTGCGTCGAGCGGAGAGTTGGGCCGAGGTGAGGGTGCTGGTGAACATGAGCCTGGGACCAAGCGTTTTGGTTCGGTGCGCCTTCGAAGGTCGGCAGGGGTTCGGAGGGCCCTGCCAGTTCTCCCACCCTGAATGAATGGCGGCGCCCCTAGCGGCCTGTGTGGGTTGGGGTGGCAGCGTGCATCCGGCGCTGGGGCTTGGGGGCCCCCAATCCCTGGCGTTGCGGCGCCAGGCCCCTTAGGAAGGGACCTTCAGGGGCTGTCCTAGGGTTAGGGTGAGCTCCCAGGAGGCCGGCAGGCCCGAGTCGCTGGCTCTGCGAAGAGCGGAGGTGCGGGCCGAGTTGAGGGTGATGCAGAGCGGGAGCGTGGTCCCCAGCGTTTTGGCGCCCTGGGCCTTCGACTGTTGCCATGGCTCAAAGGGCCCTGCCAGTTCTCCTGCCCTGAAGAACCAGCAGCGCCCTTAGCAGCTCCCTTGGCGGTGGAGCGGCAGGGTGAGTCCATGCTGCGGCTCGTGGATCCCCAATCCCCAGCGTTGTGGGGCCAGGCCTCTTGGGAGGGGCTCCTCTTGGGCGGACCTAGGTTTAGAGTTAGCACCCAGGAGGCCAGCAGGCCCAATCCTCTGGCTGGGCGGCGAGAGGTGGGCGGCCCGAGGTAAAGGCGCTGGCGATCGGGAGCGTGGGCCCCTGCATTTTGGCACAGGAGGCTTCAAATATCGCCGGTTTCTCCAGGGCCCTGTCCCTTCTCCCGCCCTGAATGACGGGCGGCGCCACTAGCGTCCCGGGTGGCGACGTGGCAGCAGCGTGAGTCTGGCTCTGGGTCTTGGGGTCCCTGATCCCCAGTGTAGCGGCACCAGGACCCTTGGGTGGGGCCCCTGGGTGGCTGACCTAGGGTTAGGGTTAGCCCCCAGGAGGCCGGCAGGTGGGATCCGGCCACTGTCCGGGGAGCGGAGGGCAGGGCCGAGGTGAGGGCATTGTGGAGCGGGAGCGTGGGCAACAGCGTTTTGGCACGGGGAGCCTTTTTAGGCCACCGGGGGCTCGGAAGGCCCTGCCCCTTCTCTCGCCCTGAATGACCCGCAGTGCTCCTAGCGGCCTGGGTGGCGGCGTTGCGGTAGGGTGAGTGTGGCTCTGGGGCTTGAGGTTCCCGATCCCCGGCGAAGCGGCACCAGGACCCTTGGGAGGGGCCCCTGGGTGGCCGACCTAGGGTTAGGGTTAGCACCCGGGAGGCCGGCAGGCGGGATCCGCCCGCTGTGCGTGGAGCGGAGGGGCGGGCCGAGGTGAGGGCGCTGGCAAGCAAGAGCCTGGGCCCAAGCGTTTTGGCACCGGGGGCCTTCGAATGTCTCCGGGGACTCGGTGGGCCCTGCCCATTCTCCTCCCTGAATGACCGACAGCGCCCCTAGCAGCCCAGGTGGCGGCGGGGCGGCATGTAAGTCCGGGCATAGGGCTCGGGGGTCCCCAGTCCACCGCGTTGCGGCGCCAGGCCCCTTGGGAGGGGCCCCTCGGAGGCTGACCTAGGGTTAGGTTTAGCCCCTAGGATGCCGGCAGGCCCTATTCGCCAGCCGTGTGGAGACTGGAGTGGCGGACCGAGGTGAGGGCACTGGTGAGCGGGAGCGTGGGCCCGGGTGTTTTGGCGCGGGGGGCCTTTGAAGGTCGCCGTGTCTTGGAGGGCCCTGCCCGTGCTCCCGCCCTGAATGAACGGCACCACCCCAAGCCCCCGGGTGGCGGCTGGGTGGCAGGGTGAGTCCAGTGCTGAGGCTCGGGGGTCCCCAATCCCCAGCGTTGCGGCGCCAGATCCCTTGGGAGGGGCCCCTCGGGGGTCGATCTAGGGTTGCGGTTAGCCCCCAGGAGGCCGGTGGACCCGATCAGCGGCTGTGCGGCACGCGGAGGGTTGGGCCGAGGTGAGGGCGCTGGCGAGACTGAGCATGAGCCCAAGCGTTTTAGTGCGGGGGGCCTTCGAAGGTCTGTGGGGGCTCGGAGGGATCTGCCCGTTCTCCCGCTCTGAATGACCGGCGGGGCCCCTAGAGGCTCCGGTGCCTGAAGGGCAGCAGGGTGAGACCAGCACTTGGGTTGGGGTCCCCATTCCCGGCGTTGTGGCGCCAGGCCACTTGGGAAGGGCCCCTCCGTGGCCGACCTACAGTTAGGGTTAGCCCCCAGGAGGCCAGCAGGCCCGATACACCACCTGTGCGTCGAGCGGAGAGTTGGGCCGAGGTGAGGGTGCTGGTGAACATGAGCCCGGGCCCAAGCGTTTTGGTTCGGGGCGCCTTCGAAGGTCGGCGGGGGTTCGAAGGGCCCTGCCCGTTCTCCCACCCTGAATGAATGGCGGCGCCCCTAGCGGCACGTGTGGGGCAGGGCGGCAGGGTGCATCCAGCGCTGGGGCTTGGGGGTTCCCAATCCCCGGCGTTGCGGCGCCAGGCCCCTTAGGAAGCGACCCTCGGGGCCGTCCTAGGGTTAGGGTTAGCGCCCAGGAGGCCGGCAGGCCCGATCCGCTGGCTGTGCGAGGAGTGGAGATGCAGGCCGAGTTGAGGGCGATGGCGAGCAGGAGCTGGGCCCCAGCGTTTTGGCGTCCTGGGCCTTTGAATGTTGCCATGGCTCAGAGGGCCCTGCCCTTTCTCCTGCCCTGAAGAACCAGCAAGGCCCCTAGCGGCTCTGTTGGCGGTGGGGCGGCAGGGTGAATCCCAGGCTGCGGCTCGGGGATCCCCAATCCCCGGCGTTGTGGTGCCAGGCCCCTTGGGAGGGGCTCCTCGTGGGCCGACCCAGGGTTAGAGTTAGCCCCCATAAGGCCGGCAGGCCAGATCCTCTGGCTGGGCGGTGAGAGGTGGGCGGGCCGAGGTAAAGGCGCTGGGGTGCGGGATTGTGGGCCCCTGCATTTTGGGGTGGGAGGCTTCAAATGTCGCCGGTTTCTCCAGGGCCCTGTCAGTTCTCCCGCCCTGAATGACCGGCGGCGCCCCTCGCGGCCCGGGTGGCAGCGTTGTGGGAGGGTGAGTCTGGCTTTGGGGCTTGGGGTTCCAGATCCCTGGCGTAGTGGCACCAAAACCCTTGGGAGGGGCCCCTGGGGGGCCGACCTAGGGTTAGGGTTAGCCCCCAGGAGATCGTCAGGCCCAACCGCACACTGTGCGGCGAGCTGAGGTGCAGCCCGAGGTGAAGGCGCTGGGGAGCGGGAGCGTGGGCACCAGCGTTTTGGCAAGGGGAGCCTTTGAAGGTCACCGGGGACTCAGAAGGCCCTGCCCTTCTCTCGCCCTCTATGACCCGCGGCGCCCCTAGCGGCCCAGGTGGGGACAGTGCGGCAGGGTGAGTCAGGCTCTGGGGCTCTGAGTCACCAATCCCCAGCATTGCAGAGCCAGGCCGCTTGGGATGTCCCCTCAGGGCCGACCTAGGGTTTTGGTTAGCTGCCAGGAGCCCGGCAGGCCCTATCCACCGGCTCTGAAGCAAGCGGTGGGGTGGGCCTAGGTGAGGGCGCTGGCGAGCAGGATCCTGGGAGCCAACGTTTTTGCGCGGGGAGCCTTCAAAGGTCAGCGTGGGCTCGGAGGGCCCTGCCCGATCTCTTGCCCTGATTGACCGGCGGGGCCTCTAGCGGCTCGGGTGGCTGAAGGGCAGCAGGGTGAGTGCGGCACATGAGCTCGGGGTCCCCATCCCCAGCGTTGCGACGCCAGGCCCCTTGGGAAGTGCCCCTCGGTGGCCGACCTATGGTTAGGGTTAGCCTCCAGGAGCCCCGCAGGCCCGATACACCACCTGTGCGTCGAGCGGAGAGTTGGGCCGAGGTGAGGGTGCTGGTGAACATGAGCCTGGGACCAAGCGTTTTGGTTCGGTGCGCCTTCGAAGGTCGGCAGGGGTTCGGAGGGCCCTGCCAGTTCTCCCACCCTGAATGAATGGCGGCGCCCCTAGCGGCCTGTGTGGGTTGGGGTGGCAGCGTGCATCCGGCGCTGGGGCTTGGGGGCCCCCAATCCCTGGCGTTGCGGCGCCAGGCCCCTTAGGAAGGGACCTTCAGGGGCTGTCCTAGGGTTAGGGTGAGCTCCCAGGAGGCCGGCAGGCCCGAGTCGCTGGCTCTGCGAAGAGCGGAGGTGCGGGCCGAGTTGAGGGTGATGCAGAGCGGGAGCGTGGTCCCCAGCGTTTTGGCGCCCTGGGCCTTCGACTGTTGCCATGGCTCAAAGGGCCCTGCCAGTTCTCCTGCCCTGAAGAACCAGCAGCGCCCTTAGCAGCTCCCTTGGCGGTGGAGCGGCAGGGTGAGTCCATGCTGCGGCTCGTGGATCCCCAATCCCCAGCGTTGTGGGGCCAGGCCTCTTGGGAGGGGCTCCTCTTGGGCGGACCTAGGTTTAGAGTTAGCACCCAGGAGGCCAGCAGGCCCAATCCTCTGGCTGGGCGGCGAGAGGTGGGCGGCCCGAGGTAAAGGCGCTGGCGATCGGGAGCGTGGGCCCCTGCATTTTGGCACAGGAGGCTTCAAATATCGCCGGTTTCTCCAGGGCCCTGTCCCTTCTCCCGCCCTGAATGACGGGCGGCGCCACTAGCGTCCCGGGTGGCGACGTGGCAGCAGCGTGAGTCTGGCTCTGGGTCTTGGGGTCCCTGATCCCCAGTGTAGCGGCACCAGGACCCTTGGGTGGGGCCCCTGGGTGGCTGACCTAGGGTTAGGGTTAGCCCCCAGGAGGCCGGCAGGTGGGATCCGGCCACTGTCCGGGGAGCGGAGGGCAGGGCCGAGGTGAGGGCGTTGGGGAGCGGGAGCGTGGGCAACAGCGTTTTGGCACGGGGAGCCTTTTTAGGCCACCGGGGGCTCGGAAGGCCCTGCCCCTTCTCTCGCCCTGAATGACCCGCAGTGCTCCTAGCGGCCTGGGTGGCGGCGTTGCGGTAGGGTGAGTGTGGCTCTGGGGCTTGAGGTTCCCGATCCCCGGCGAAGCGGCACCAGGACCCTTGGGAGGGGCCCCTGGGTGGCCGACCTAGGGTTAGGGTTAGCACCCGGGAGGCCGGCAGGCGGGATCCGCCCGCTGTGCGTGGAGCGGAGGGGCGGGCCGAGGTGAGGGCGCTGGCAAGCAAGAGCCTGGGCCCAAGCGTTTTGGCACCGGGGGCCTTCGAATGTCTCCGGGGACTCGGTGGGCCCTGCCCATTCTCCTCCCTGAATGACCGACAGCGCCCCTAGCAGCCCAGGTGGCGGCGGGGCGGCATGTAAGTCCGGGCATAGGGCTCGGGGGTCCCCAGTCCACCGCGTTGCGGCGCCAGGCCCCTTGGGAGGGGCCCCTCGGAGGCTGACCTAGGGTTAGGTTTAGCCCCTAGGATGCCAGCAGGCCCTATTCGCCAGCCGTGTGGAGACTGGAGTGGCGGACCGAGGTGAGGGCACTGGTGAGCGGGAGCGTGGGCCCGGGTGTTTTGGCGCGGGGGGCCTTTGAAGGTCGCCGTGTCTTGGAGGGCCCTGCCCGTGCTCCCGCCCTGAATGAACGGCACCACCCCAAGCCCCCGGGTGGCGGCTGGGTGGCAGGGTGAGTCCAGTGCTGAGGCTCGGGGGTCCCCAATCCCCAGCGTTGCGGCGCCAGATCCCTTGGGAGGGGCCCCTCGGGGGTCGATCTAGGGTTGCGGTTAGCCCCCAGGAGGCCGGTGGACCCGATCAGCGGCTGTGCGGCACGCGGAGGGTTGGGCCGAGGTGAGGGCGCTGGCGAGACTGAGCATGAGCCCAAGCGTTTTAGTGCGGGGGGCCTTCGAAGGTCAGTGGGGGCTCGGAGGGACCTGCCCGTTCTCCCGCTCTGAATGACCGGCGGGGCCCCTAGAGGCTCCGGTGCCTGAAGGGCAGCAGGGTGAGACCAGCACTTGGGTTGGGGTCCCCATTCCCGGCGTTGTGGCGCCAGGCCACTTGGGAAGGGCCCCTCCGTGGCCGACCTACAGTTAGGGTTAGCCCCCAGGAGGCCAGCAGGCCCGATACACCGCCTGTGCGTCGAGCGGAGAGTTGGGCCGAGGTGAGGGTGCTGGTGAACATGAGCCCGGGCCCAAGCGTTTTGGTTCGGGGCGCCTTCGAAGGTCGGCGGGGGTTCGAAGGGCCCTGCCCGTTCTCCCACCCTGAATGAATGGCGGCGCCCCTAGCGGCACGTGTGGGGCAGGGCGGCAGGGTGCATCCAGCGCTGGGGCTTGGGGGTTCCCAATCCCCGGCGTTGCGGCGCCAGGCCCCTTAGGAAGCGACCCTCGGGGCCGTCCTAGGGTTAGGGTTAGCGCCCAGGAGGCCGGCAGGCCCGATCCGCTGGCTGTGCGAGGAGTGGAGATGCAGGCCGAGTTGAGGGCGATGGCGAGCAGGAGCTGGGCCCCAGCGTTTTGGCGTCCTGGGCCTTTGAATGTTGCCATGGCTCAGAGGGCCCTGCCCTTTCTCCTGCCCTGAAGAACCAGCAAGGCCCCTAGCGGCTCTGTTGGCGGTGGGGCGGCAGGGTGAATCCCAGGCTGCGGCTCGGGGATCCCCAATCCCCGGCGTTGTGGTGCCAGGCCCCTTGGGAGGGGCTCCTCGTGGGCCGACCCAGGGTTAGAGTTAGCCCCCATAAGGCCGGCAGGCCAGATCCTCTGGCTGGGCGGTGAGAGGTGGGCGGGCCGAGGTAAAGGCGCTGGGGTGCGGGATTGTGGGCCCCTGCATTTTGGGGTGGGAGGCTTCAAATGTCGCCGGTTTCTCCAGGGCCCTGTCAGTTCTCCCGCCCTGAATGACCGGCGGCGCCCCTCGCGGCCCGGGTGGCAGCGTTGTGGGAGGGTGAGTCTGGCTTTGGGGCTTGGGGTTCCAGATCCCTGGCGTAGTGGCACCAAAACCCTTGGGAGGGGCCCCTGGGGGGCCGACCTAGGGTTAGGGTTAGCCCCCAGGAGACCGTCAGGCCCAACCGCACACTGTGCGGCGAGCTGAGGTGCAGCCCGAGGTGAAGGCGCTGGGGAGCGGGAGCGTGGGCACCAGCGTTTTGGCACGGGGAGCCTTTGAAGGTCACCGGGGACTAAGAAGGCCCTGCCCTTCTCTCGCCCTCTATGACCCGCGGCGCCCCTAGCGGCCCAGGTGGGGACAGTGCGGCAGGGTGAGTCAGGCTCTGGGGCTCTGAGTCACCAATCCCCAGCATTGCAGAGCCAGGCCGCTTGGGATGTCCCCTCAGGGCCGACCTAGGGTTTTGGTTAGCTGCCAGGAGCCCGGCAGGCCCTATCCACCGGCTCTGAAGCAAGCGGTGGGGTGGGCCTAGGTGAGGGCGCTGGCGAGCAGGATCCTGGGAGCCAACGTTTTTGCGCGGGGAGCCTTCAAAGGTCAGCGTGGGCTCGGAGGGCCCTGCCCGATCTCTTGCCCTGATTGACCGGCGGGGCCTCTAGCGGCTCGGGTGGCTGAAGGGCAGCAGGGTGAGTGCGGCACATGAGCTCGGGGTCCCCATCCCCAGCGTTGCGACGCCAGGCCCCTTGGGAAGTGCCCCTCGGTGGCCGACCTATGGTTAGGGTTAGCCTCCAGGAGCCCCGCAGGCCCGATACACCACCTGTGCGTCGAGCGGAGAGTTGGGCCGAGGTGAGGGTGCTGGTGAACATGAGCCTGGGACCAAGCGTTTTGGTTCGGTGCGCCTTCGAAGGTCGGCAGGGGTTCGGAGGGCCCTGCCAGTTCTCCCACCCTGAATGAATGGCGGCGCCCCTAGCGGCCTGTGTGGGTTGGGGTGGCAGCGTGCATCCGGCGCTGGGGCTTGGGGGCCCCCAATCCCTGGCGTTGCGGCGCCAGGCCCCTTAGGAAGGGACCTTCAGGGGCTGTCCTAGGGTTAGGGTGAGCTCCCAGGAGGCCGGCAGGCCCGAGTCGCTGGCTCTGCGAAGAGCGGAGGTGCGGGCCGAGTTGAGGGTGATGCAGAGCGGGAGCGTGGTCCCCAGCGTTTTGGCGCCCTGGGCCTTCGACTGTTGCCATGGCTCAAAGGGCCCTGCCAGTTCTCCTGCCCTGAAGAACCAGCAGCGCCCTTAGCAGCTCCCTTGGCGGTGGAGCGGCAGGGTGAGTCCATGCTGCGGCTCGTGGATCCCCAATCCCCAGCGTTGTGGGGCCAGGCCTCTTGGGAGGGGCTCCTCTTGGGCGGACCTAGGTTTAGAGTTAGCACCCAGGAGGCCAGCAGGCCCAATCCTCTGGCTGGGCGGCGAGAGGTGGGCGGCCCGAGGTAAAGGCGCTGGCGATCGGGAGCGTGGGCCCCTGCATTTTGGCACAGGAGGCTTCAAATATCGCCGGTTTCTCCAGGGCCCTGTCCCTTCTCCCGCCCTGAATGACGGGCGGCGCCACTAGCGTCCCGGGTGGCGACGTGGCAGCAGCGTGAGTCTGGCTCTGGGTCTTGGGGTCCCTGATCCCCAGTGTAGCGGCACCAGGACCCTTGGGTGGGGCCCCTGGGTGGCTGACCTAGGGTTAGGGTTAGCCCCCAGGAGGCCGGCAGGTGGGATCCGGCCACTGTCCGGGGAGCGGAGGGCAGGGCCGAGGTGAGGGCGTTGGGGAGCGGGAGCGTGGGCACCAGCGTTTTGGCACGGGGAGCCTTTTTAGGCCACCGGGGGCTCGGAAGGCCCTGCCCCTTCTCTCGCCCTGAATGACCCGCAGTGCTCCTAGCGGCCTGGGTGGCGGCGTTGCGGTAGGGTGAGTGTGGCTCTGGGGCTTGAGGTTCCCGATCCCCGGCGAAGCGGCACCAGGACCCTTGGGAGGGGCCCCTGGGTGGCCGACCTAGGGTTAGGGTTAGCACCCGGGAGGCCGGCAGGCGGGATCCGCCCGCTGTGCGTGGAGCGGAGGGGCGGGCCGAGGTGAGGGCGCTGGCAAGCAAGAGCCTGGGCCCAAGCGTTTTGGCACCGGGGGCCTTCGAATGTCTCCGGGGACTCGGTGGGCCCTGCCCATTCTCCTCCCTGAATGACCGACAGCGCCCCTAGCAGCCCAGGTGGCGGCGGGGCGGCATGTAAGTCTGGGCATAGGGCTCGGGGGTCCCCAGTCCACCGCGTTGCGGCGCCAGGCCCCTTGGGAGGGGCCCCTCGGAGGCTGACCTAGGGTTAGGTTTAGCCCCTAGGATGCCGGCAGGCCCTATTCGCCAGCCGTGTGGAGACTGGAGTGGCGGACCGAGGTGAGGGCACTGGTGAGCGGGAGCGTGGGCCCGGGTGTTTTGGCGCGGGGGGCCTTTGAAGGTCGCCGTGTCTTGGAGGGCCCTGCCCGTGCTCCCGCCCTGAATGAACGGCACCACCCCAAGCCCCCGGGTGGCGGCTGGGTGGCAGGGTGAGTCCAGTGCTGAGGCTCGGGGGTCCCCAATCCCCAGCGTTGTGGCGCCAGATCCCTTGGGAGGGGCCCCTCGGGGGTCGATCTAGGGTTGCGGTTAGCCCCCAGGAGGCCGGTGGACCCGATCAGCGGCTGTGCGGCACGCGGAGGGTTGGGCCGAGGTGAGGGCGCTGGCGAGACTGAGCATGAGCCCAAGCGTTTTAGTGCGGGGGGCCTTCGAAGGTCTGTGGGGGCTCGGAGGGATCTGCCCGTTCTCCCGCTCTGAATGACCGGCGGGGCCCCTAGAGGCTCCGGTGCCTGAAGGGCAGCAGGGTGAGACCAGCACTTGGGTTGGGGTCCCCATTCCCGGCGTTGTGGCGCCAGGCCACTTGGGAAGGGCCCCTCCGTGGCCGACCTACAGTTAGGGTTAGCCCCCAGGAGGCCAGCAGGCCCGATACACCGCCTGTGCGTCGAGCGGAGAGTTGGGCCGAGGTGAGGGTGCTGGTGAACATGAGCCCGGGCCCAAGCGTTTTGGTTCGGGGCGCCTTCGAAGGTCGGCGGGGGTTCGAAGGGCCCTGCCCGTTCTCCCACCCTGAATGAATGGCGGCGCCCCTAGCGGCACGTGTGGGGCAGGGCGGCAGGGTGCATCCAGCGCTGGGGCTTGGGGGTTCCCAATCCCCGGCGTTGCGGCGCCAGGCCCCTTAGGAAGCGACCCTCGGGGCCGTCCTAGGGTTAGGGTTAGCGCCCAGGAGGCCGGCAGGCCCGATCCGCTGGCTGTGCGAGGAGTGGAGATGCAGGCCGAGTTGAGGGCGATGGCGAGCAGGAGCTGGGCCCCAGCGTTTTGGCGTCCTGGGCCTTTGAATGTTGCCATGGCTCAGAGGGCCCTGCCCTTTCTCCTGCCCTGAAGAACCAGCAAGGCCCCTAGCGGCTCTGTTGGCGGTGGGGCGGCAGGGTGAATCCCAGGCTGCGGCTTGGGGATCCCCAATCCCCGGCGTTGTGGTGCCAGGCCCCTTGGGAGGGGCTCCTCGTGGGCCGACCCAGGGTTAGAGTTAGCCCCCATAAGGCCGGCAGGCCAGATCCTCTGGCTGGGCGGTGAGAGGTGGGCGGGCCGAGGTAAAGGCGCTGGGGTGCGGGATTGTGGGCCCCTGCATTTTGGGGTGGGAGGCTTCAAATGTCGCCGGTTTCTCCAGGGCCCTGTCAGTTCTCCCGCCCTGAATGACCGGCGGCGCCCCTCGCGGCCCGGGTGGCAGCGTTGTGGGAGGGTGAGTCTGGCTTTGGGGCTTGGGGTTCCAGATCCCTGGCGTAGTGGCACCAAAACCCTTGGGAGGGGCCCCTGGGGGGCCGACCTAGGGTTAGGGTTAGCCCCCAGGAGATCGTCAGGCCCAACCGCACACTGTGCGGCGAGCTGAGGTGCAGCCCGAGGTGAAGGCGCTGGGGAGCGGGAGCGTGGGCACCAGCGTTTTGGCAAGGGGAGCCTTTGAAGGTCACCGGGGACTAAGAAGGCCCTGCCCTTCTCTCGCCCTCTATGACCCGCGGCGCCCCTAGCGGCCCAGGTGGGGACAGTGCGGCAGGGTGAGTCAGGCTCTGGGGCTCTGAGTCACCAATCCCCAGCATTGCAGAGCCAGGCCGCTTGGGATGTCCCCTCAGGGCCGACCTAGGGTTTTGGTTAGCTGCCAGGAGCCCGGCAGGCCCTATCCACCGGCTCTGAAGCAAGCGGTGGGGTGGGCCTAGGTGAGGGCGCTGGCGAGCAGGATCCTGGGAGCCAACGTTTTTGCGCGGGGAGCCTTCAAAGGTCAGCGTGGGCTCGGAGGGCCCTGCCCGATCTCTTGCCCTGATTGACCGGCGGGGCCTCTAGCGGCTCGGGTGGCTGAAGGGCAGCAGGGTGAGTGCGGCACATGAGCTCGGGGTCCCCATCCCCAGCGTTGCGACGCCAGGCCCCTTGGGAAGTGCCCCTCGGTGGCCGACCTATGGTTAGGGTTAGCCTCCAGGAGCCCCGCAGGCCCGATACACCACCTGTGCGTCGAGCGGAGAGTTGGGCCGAGGTGAGGGTGCTGGTGAACATGAGCCTGGGAACAAGCGTTTTGGTTCGGTGCGCCTTCGAAGGTCGGCAGGGGTTCGGAGGGCCCTGCCAGTTCTCCCACCCTGAATGAATGGCGGCGCCCCTAGCGGCCTGTGTGGGTTGGGGTGGCAGCGTGCATCCGGCGCTGGGGCTTGGGGGCCCCCAATCCCTGGCGTTGCGGCGCCAGGCCCCTTAGGAAGGGACCTTCAGGGGCTGTCCTAGGGTTAGGGTGAGCTCCCAGGAGGCCGGCAGGCCCGAGTCGCTGGCTCTGTGAAGAGCGGAGGTGCGGGCCGAGTTGAGGGTGATGCAGAGCGGGAGCGTGGTCCCCAGCGTTTTGGCGCCCTGGGCCTTCGACTGTTGCCATGGCTCAAAGGGCCCTGCCAGTTCTCCTGCCCTGAAGAACCAGCAGCGCCCTTAGCAGCTCCCTTGGCGGTGGAGCGGCAGGGTGAGTCCATGCTGCGGCTCGTGGATCCCCAATCCCCAGCGTTGTGGGGCCAGGCCTCTTGGGAGGGGCTCCTCTTGGGCGGACCTAGGTTTAGAGTTAGCACCCAGGAGGCCAGCAGGCCCAATCCTCTGGCTGGGCGGCGAGAGGTGGGCGGCCCGAGGTAAAGGCGCTGGCGATCGGGAGCGTGGGCCCCTGCATTTTGGCACAGGAGGCTTCAAATATCGCCGGTTTCTCCAGGGCCCTGTCCCTTCTCCCGCCCTGAATGACGGGCGGCGCCACTAGCGTCCCGGGTGGCGACGTGGCAGCAGCGTGAGTCTGGCTCTGGGTCTTGGGGTCCCTGATCCCCAGTGTAGCGGCACCAGGACCCTTGGGTGGGGCCCCTGGGTGGCTGACCTAGGGTTAGGGTTAGCCCCCAGGAGGCCGGCAGGTGGGATCCGGCCACTGTCCGGGGAGCGGAGGGCAGGGCCGAGGTGAGGGCGTTGGGGAGCGGGAGCGTGGGCACCAGCGTTTTGGCATGGGGAGCCTTTGAAGGACACCGCGGGCTCGGAAGGCCCTGCCCCTTCTCTCGCCCTGAATGACCCGCAGTGCTCCTAGCGGCCTGGGTGGCGGCATTGCGGTAGGGTGAGTGTGGCTCTGGGGCTTGAGGTTCCCGATCCCCGGCGAAGCGGCACCAGGACCCTTGGGAGGGGCCCCTGGGTGGCCGACCTAGGGTTAGGATTAGCACCCGGGAGGCCGGCAGGCGGGATCCGCCCGCTGTGCCTGGAGCGGAGGGGCGGGCCGAGGTGAGGGCGCTGGCGAGCAAGAGCCTGGGCCCAAGCGTTTTGGCACCGGGGGCCTTCGAATGTCTCCGGGGACTCGGCGGGCCCTGCCCATTCTCCTCCCTGAATGACCGACAGCGCCCCTAGCAGCCCAGGTGGCGGCGGGGCGGCATGTAAGTCCGGGCATAGGGCTCGGGGGTCCCCAGTCCACCGCGTTGCGGCGCCAGGCCCCTTGGGAGGGGCCCCTCGGAGGCTGACCTAGGGTGAGGTTTAGCCCCTAGGATGCCGGCAGGCCCTATTCGCCAGCCGTGTGGAGACTGGAGTGGCGGACCGAGGTGAGGGCACTGGTGAGCGGGAGCGTGGGCCCGGGTGTTTTGGCGCGGGGGGCCTTTGAAGGTCGCCGTGTCTTGGAGGGCCCTGCCCGTGCTCCCGCCCTGAATGAACGGCACCACCCCAAGCCCCCGGGTGGCGGCTGGGTGGCAGGGTGAGTCCAGTGCTGAGGCTTGGGGGTCCCCAATCCCCAGCGTTGCGGCGCCAGATCCCTTGGGAGGGGCCCCTCGGGGGTCGATCTAGGGTTCCGGTTAGCCCCCAGGAGGCCGGTGGACCCGATCAGCGGCTGTGCGGCACGCGGAGGGTTGGGCCGAGGTGAGGGCGCTGGCGAGACTGAGCATGAGCCCAAGCGTTTTAGGGCGGGGGGCCTTCGAAGGTCAGTGGGGGCTCGGAGGGACCTGCCCGTTCTCCCGCTCTGAATGACCGGCGGGGCCCCTAGAGGCTCCGGTGCCTGAAGGGCAGCAGGGTGAGACCGGCACTTGGGTTGGGGTCCCCATTCCCGGCGTTGTGGCGCCGGGCTACTTGGGAAGGGCCCCTCCGTGGCCGACCTACAGTTAGGGTTAGCCCCCAGGAGGCCAGCAGGCCCGATACACCGCCTGTGCGTCGAGCGGAGAGTTGGGCCGAGGTGAGGGTGCTGGTGAACATGAGCCCGGGCCCAAGCGTTTTGGTTCGGGGCGCCTTCGAAGGTCGGTGGGGGTTCGAAGGGCCCTGCCCGTTCTCCCACCCTGAATGAATGGCGGCGCCCCTAGCGGCACGTGTGGGGCAGGGCGGCAGGGTGCATCCAGCGCTGGGGCTTGGGGGTTCCCAATCCCCGGCGTTGTGGCGCCAGGCCCCTTAGGAAGCGACCCTCGGGGCCGACCTAGGGTTAGGGTTAGCGCCCAGGAGGCCGGCAGGCCCGATTCGCCGGCTGTGCGAGGAGTGGAGATGCAGGCCGAGTTGAGGGCGATGGCGAGCAGGAGCTGGGCCCCAGCGTTTTGGCGTCCTGGGCCTTTGAATGTTGCCATGGCTCGGAGGGCCCTGCCCTTTCTCCTGCCCTGAAGAACCACCAAGGCCCCTAGCGGCTCCCTTGGCGGTGGGGCGGCAGGGTGAATCCCAGGCTGCGGCTCGGGGATCCCCAATCCCCGGCGTTGTGGTGCCAGGCCCCTTGGGAGGGGCTCCTCGTGGGCCGACCCAGGGTTAGAGTTAGCCCCCATAAGGCCGGCAGGCCAGATCCTCTGGCTGGGCGGTGAGAGGTGGGCGGGCCGAGGTAAAGGCGCTGGGGTGCGGGATTGTGGGCCCCTGCATTTTGGGGTGGGAGGCTTCAAATGTCGCCGGTTTCTCCAGGGCCCTGTCAGTTCTCCCGCCCTGAATGACCGGCGGCGCCCCTCGCGGCCCGGGTGGCAGCGTTGTGGGAGGGTGAGTCTGGCTTTGGGGCTTGGGGTTCCAGATCCCTGGCGTAGTGGCACCAAAACCCTTGGGAGGGGCCCCTGGGGGGCCGACCTAGGGTTAGGGTTAGCCCCCAGGAGACCGTCAGGCCCAACCGCACACTGTGCGGCGAGCTGAGGTGCGGCCCGAGGTGAAGGCGCTGGGGAGCGGGAGCGTGGGCACCAGCGTTTTGGCACGGGGAGCCTTTGAAGGTCACCGGGGACTCAGAAGGCCCTGCCCTTCTCTCGCCCTCTATGACCCGCGGCGCCCCTAGCGGCCCAGGTGGGGACAGTGCGGCAGGGTGAGTCCGGCTCTGGGGCTCTGAGTCACCAATCCCCAGCATTGCAGAGCCAGGCCGCTTGGGATGTCCCCTCAGGGCCGACCTAGGGTTTTGGTTAGCTGCCAGGAGCCCGGCAGGCCCTATCCACCGGCTCTGAAGCAAGCGGTGGGGTGGGCCTAGGTGAGGGCGCTGGCGAGCAGGATCCTGGGAGCCAACGTTTTTGCGCGGGGAGCCTTCAAAGGTCAGCGTGGGCTCGGAGGGCCCTGCCCGATCTCTTGCCCTGATTGACCGGCGGGGCCTCTAGCGGCTCGGGTGGCTGAAGGGCAGCAGGGTGAGTGCGGCACATGAGCTCGGGGTCCCCATCCCCAGCGTTGCGACGCCAGGCCCCTTGGGAAGTGCCCCTCGGTGGCCGACCTATGGTTAGGGTTAGCCTCCAGGAGCCCCGCAGGCCCCATACACCACCTGTGCGTCGAGCGGAGAGTTGGGCCGAGGTGAGGGTGCTGGTGAACATGAGCCTGGGCCCAAGCGTTTTGGTTCGGTTCGCCTCTGAAGGTCGGCAGGGGTTCGGAGGGCCCTGACATTTCTCCCACCCTGAATGAATGGCGGCGCCCCTAGCGGCCTGTGTGGGTTGGGGTGGCAGCGTGCATCCGGCGCTGGGGCTTGGGGGCCCCCAATCCCTGGCGTTGCGGCGCCAGGCCCCTTAGGAAGGGACCTTCAGGGGCTGTCCTAGGGTTAGGGTGAGCTCCCAGGAGGCCGGCAGGCCCGAGTCGCTGGCTCTGCGAAGAGCGGAGGTGCGGGCCGAGTTGAGGGTGATGCAGAGCGGTAGCGTGGTCCCCAGCGTTTTGACGCCCTGGGCCCTCGACTGTTGCCATGGCTCAAAGGGCCCTGCCCGTTCTCCTGTCCTGAATAACCAGCGGCGCCCTTAGCAGCTCCCTTGGCGGTGGAGCGGCAGGGTGAGTCCATGCTGCGGCTCGGGGATCCCCAATCTCCAGCGTTGTGGGGCCAGGCTTCTTGGGAGGGGCTCCTCGTGGGCGGACCTAGGTTTAGAGTTAGCACCCAGGAGGCCAGCAGGCCCAATCCTCTGGCTGGGCGGCGAGAGGTGGGCGGCCCGAGGTAAAGGCGCTGGCGATCGGGAGCGTGGGCCCCTGCATTTTGGCTCGGGAGGCTTCAAATGTCACTCGTTTCTCCAAGGCCCTGTCCATTCTCCCTCCCTGAATGAGCGGCGGCGCCTGAAGGGGCCTAGGTTGCGATGGTGCTGCAGGGTGAGTCTTGCTCTGGGGCTCTGAATCACCAATCCCCAGCGTTGCAGAGCCAGGCCCCTTGGGTTGTGCCCCACGATGCCTACCTAGGATTTCAGTTAGCCCCCACGACCCTTGCAGGCACTATCCACTGGCTCTGCAGCAAGCGGAGGGGCGGGCCAGGCTGAGGGCGCTGGGGAGCAGGAGGAATGGAGCCAATATTTTTGCACGGGGCGCCTTTGAAGGTCAGCAGGGACTCCGGGGGCCCTGCCCATTCTCCCGCCCTGATTGACCAGTGGTCTCTAGCGGCTCGGGTGGCTGAAGGGCAGCAGGGTGAGACCGGCACTTGGGCTCGGGGTCCCCATCCGCAGCGTTGTCACGCCAGGCCCCTGGGAAGTGCCCCTCGGGGGCCGAACTATGGTTATGGTTAGCCCCCAGGAGGCCGGCAGGCCCGATACACCACCTGGGCATCGAGCAGAGAGTTGGGCTGAGGTGAGGGTGCTGGTGAATATGAGCCTGGGCCCAATTGTTTTGATTCGGGGCGCCTTCGAAAATTGGCGGGGATTCGGAGGGCCCTGTCCATCCTTCCAAGGTGAATGAAGAGCGGCGCCCCTAGCGGCCCAGGTGGGGAGGGGCGGCAGGGTGCATCGGGCGCTGGGGCTTGGGGGTCCCCAATCCCTGGTGTTCCGGCACCAGGCCCCTTGGGATGGGCCCTTCGGGGGCCAACCTAGAGTTAGGTTTAGCCCCTAAGAGGCCAGCAGGCCCTATTCGCCAGCTGTGTGGAGAGCAGAGTGGCAGACCTAGGTGAGGGCGCTGGTGAGTGGGAGGGTGGGCCTGGGCGTTTTGGCGTGCGGGGCCTTTGAAGGTCGCCATGTCTCTGAGGGCCCTGCCCCTTCTCCTGCCCTGAATGAACGGCAGCACCCCAAGCCCCCGAGTGGCGGCTGGGCGGCAGGTGAGTCAGGTGCTGAGTCTTGGGGTCCCCAATCCCCGGCATTGTGGCGTCAGGCCCCTTGGGAGGGGCCCCTCGGGTCCGACCTAGGGTTAGGGTTAGCCCCCAGGTGGCTGGCAGGCCCGATCCGCCTGCTGTGCGGGGAGCGGAGGGGCAGGCCGAGGTGAGGGCGCTGGGGAGTGGAAGCATGGGCACCAGCGTTTTGGCTCCAGGAGCCTTTGAAGGTCACCGGGAACTCGGAAGGACCTGCCACTTCTCTCACCCTGAATGACCGGCGGCGCCCCTAGCAGCCCAGGTGGCGACAGTGTGGAAGGGCGAGTCCGGCTCTGGGGCTCTGAGTCACCAATCCCAAGCATAGCAGAGCCAGACCCCTTGGGATGTGCCCCACGGGGCCGACCTAGGTTTTCAGTTAGCCCCCAGGAGCCCGGCAGGCACTATCCACTGGCTCTGCAGCAAACGGAGGGGCGGGTCGAGGTGAGGGCGCTGGGGAGCGGGAGCGTGGGCACCAGCATTTTGGAGTGGTGAGCCTTTGAAGGTCACTGGGGACTCCAAAGGCCCTGCCCTTCTCTCGCCCTGAATGACCGGCGGCGC
Source organism: Ursus americanus (assembly GCF_024610735.1). Lineage (NCBI taxonomy): Eukaryota > Metazoa > Chordata > Mammalia > Carnivora > Ursidae > Ursus > Ursus americanus. Next base: position 368,770 of record NW_028273707.1, on the reverse strand, counting down.
CCCTAGAGGCCCGGGTGGCAACAGTGCGGCAGGGTGAGTCTGGCTCTGGGGTCTGAGTCACCAATCCCCAGCGTTGCAGAGCCAGGCCCCTTGGGATGTGCCCCACGGGGCCGACCTAGGAGTTTCATTAGAACCAAGAGCCCGGCAGGCCTTATCCAATGGGTCTGAATCAAGGGGAGAGTTGGGCCAAGGTGAGGATGCTGGTGATCATGAGCCTGGGCCCAAGCGTTTTGGTTCAGAACTCCTTCAAAGGTCAGCGGGGGTTCGAAGGGCTCTGCCCATTCTCCCACCCTGCAGGAACGGCGGCGCCCCTAGCGGCCCGGGTCGTGAGGGGTGGCAGGGTGAGTCAGGCCCTGCGGCTCAGGTATCTCCAATCCCCAGCGATGAGGAGCCAGGCCCCTTGGGAGGGGCCCCTTGGATGCAACTTAGGTTTTGGTTTAGCCCCTAGGAACTCGGCAGGTCCTATTCGCCAGCTGTGTGGAGAGTGGAGTGGCGGACCGAGGTGAGTTCACTGGTGTTTGGGAGCGTGGGCTCGGGCGTTTTGGCGCGGGGGGGATTCGAAAGTCACCGTGTCTCGGAGGGCCCTGCCCGTTCTCCTGCCCTGAATGAATGGCAGAACCCCAAGCCCCTGGGTGGCGGCTGGGCGGCAGGGTGAGTCAGGTGCTGAGGCTCAGGGTCCCCAATCCCTGGCGTTGCGACGCCAGGCCCCTTGGGATGGGCCTCTCGGTGGTCGATCTAGGGTTACAGTTAGCCCCCTGGAGACCGGTGGACCAGATCAGCGTCTGTGCAGCACGCGGCAGGGTGGGCCGAGGTGCGGGCGCTGGCGAGCCTGAGCATGAGCCCAAGCATTTTAGCGTGGGGGGCCTTCGAAGGTTGGCGGTGGCTGGAGGGACCTGCCCATTCTCCCGCTCTGAATGACCAGCGGGGCCCCTAGTGGCTCAGGTGGCTGAAGGGCAGCAGGGTGAGTCCGGCACTTGGGCTCGGTTACCCCATCCCCGGCGTTGGGGCACCAGGCCACTTGAGAAGGGCCCCTCGGGGGCCGACCTACAGTTACGGTTAACACCCAGGAGGCTGGCAGGCCCTATACACTGCCTGTGCGTGGAGCGGAGAGTTGGGCCGAGGTGAGGATGCTGGTGAACATGAGCCTGGGCACAAGCATTTTGGTTCTGGGCGCCATTGAAGGTGGGCGGGGGTTCGGAGGCCCCTGCCAGTTCTCCCACCCAGAATGAATGGCAGTGCCCCTAGCGGGCCGTGTGGGGCAGGGCGGCAGGGTGCACTCGGCCCTGGGGCTTGGGGGTCGCCAATCCCCGGCGTTGCGCCGCAAGGCTCCTTAGGAAGGGACCCTCAGGGGCCGTCATAGGGTTAGGGTTAGCACCCAGGAGGCCGGCAGGCCCGATCCGCTGGCTGTGCGAGGAGTGGAGGTGTGGGCCGAGTTGAGGGGGATGCAGAGCGGGAGCGTGGGCCCCAGCGTTTTGGCACCCTGGGCCTTCGAATGTTGCCATGTCTCCAAGGGCCCTGCCCATTCTCCTGCCCTGAATAACCAGCGGCGCCCCTAGCGGCTCCGTTGGTGGTGGGGCTGCAGGGTGAGTCCTGAGCTGAGGCTCAGGGATCCCCAATCCCCAGCATTGTAGGGCCAGGCCTCTTGGGAGGGGCTCCTCGTGGGCCGACCTAGGGTTAGAGTTAGCACCCAGGAGGCCGGCAGGCCCAATCCTCTGGCTGGGCTGCGAGAGGTGGGCGGCCCGAGGTAAAGGCGCTGGTGAGCGGGAGCGTGGGCCCCTGCATTTTGGCGCGGGAGTCTTCAAATGTCGCCAGTTTCTCCAGGGCCCTGTCCGTTCTCCCGCCCTGCATGAGCGGCGGCGCCCCTAGTGGCCTGGGTGGCGGCGTTGTGGCAGCATGAGTCTGGTTCTGGGGCTTGGGGTCCCAGATCCCTGGCGTATAGGCAACAGAATCCTTGGGAGGGACCCTGGAGGGCCGACCTAAGGTTAGGGTTAGCCCACACAAGGCCGGCATGCCGGATCCGCCCTCTGTGCAGGGAGCAGAGGGGCGGGCTGAGGTGAGGGCGCTGGGGAGCGGGAGCGTGGGCACCCGGGTTTTGGCACGGAGAGCCTTCGAAGGTCGCCAGTGGCTCAGAAGACCCTGTCCATTCTTGTGCCCTGAATGACCAGCGGCGCCCCTAGTGGCCGGAGTGGCAGCAGGGAGGCAGGGTGAGTCTGGCGATGGGGCCTATGGTCCTAGTCTCAGGCTTGGTGGCGCCAGGCCCCTTGGGAGGGGCCCCTCTGGGTCCTGCCTAGCTTTAGGGTTATCCCCAGGAGTCCGGCGGCCTGATCCGCTGGCTGTGCATGGAGCGGAAGGGCGGGCTGACGTGAATGCGCTGGCGAGCGGGAGTGAGGGCCCAAGCGTTTTGGCACGGGGAGCCTTCGAAGGTCACCGGTGCTCAGAGGGCCCTGCCTATTCTCTCGCCCTGTGAGGACGTTGCCCCTAGTGGGCCGGGTCATGGCGGGGCGGCAGGGTGAGTCTGGAGCTAGGGCTCGTGGGTCCCCAATCCCCAGCGTGGCGTCGCCAGGCACTTGGGAGTGGTACCTTGGGGGCCTACCTAGGGTTAGGGTTAGCCCAAAGGAGGCCGGCAGGCCCATTCTGCCGGCTGTGCGGCGAGAGGAGTGGTGGGCAGAGGTGAGGGTGCTGGCGAGCGGGAGCGTGGGCCCAAGCGTTTTGGCGCGGGGGGCCTTCGAAAGTCACCGGGGGCTCAGAGATCCATGCCCCTTCTCCCGCCCTGAATGAGTGGCGGCGCCCCTAGAAGCCCGGGTGGCGGCGGGGCGGCTGGGTGAGTCTGGTGCTCATGCTCGTGTGTCCCCAATCCCCGGCGTGGCGGAGCCAGGACCCTTGGAAAGGGCCCCTCGGGGGCCGACCTAGGTTTAGGGTTAGCCCCCAGGAGCCCAGCAGGCCCTATCCGCCAGCTGTGTGTTCGAGCGGAGGGGCGGGCTGAGGTGAGGGCAATGGTGAGCGGGAGCGTGGGCCCAAGCGTTTTGGCGCAGGGGGCCTTCGAAGGTCACGGGGGGCTTGGAGGGCCCTGCCCCTTCTCCTGCCCTGAAGGACTGGCGGTGCCCCTAGCAGCCCGGGTGGCGACCGGGTGGCAGTGAAAGTCCAGCACTGGGGCTCGATTGTCCCCAATCCCCGGCGTGATGGCGCCAGTCCCCTTGGGAGGGGCTCCTCAGGGGCTGAACTAGGGTTAGGGTTAACCCCCAGGAGGCTGGCAGGCCCGATCTGACGGCTGTGTGGCGAGCGGAGGGTGGGTCCCAGGTGAGGGCAATGGTGAGCGGGAGCGTGGGCCCTAGCGTTTTGGCGTGGGTTGCCTTCGAAGGTCGCAGGGGGCACGGAGGGCCCTGCAAGTTCTCCCACTCTGAATGAGGATGGCGACCCTAGCAGGCCGGGTCTCGGCAGGGCAGCAGGGTGAGTCCGGCGCTGGTGCTCGGGGGTCCCCAGTCCCCGGCGTGTTGGTGCCAGACCCCTTTGGAGGGGCCCCTCGACAGCCAACCTAGGGTGAGGGTTAGACCCCAGTAGGCTGCCAGGCCCGATCCGCTGGTTGTGCGGCTTGCGGAGGGGCTGGCCGAGGTGAGGGCACTGGTGAGCAGAAGCGTGGGCCGAAGCATTTTGGCACGGGGGGCCTTCAAATGTCACCGGTGGCTCGGAGGGCCCTGCCCATTCTCCCGCCCTGAATGACCGGCGGTGCCCCTAGTGACCCGGGTGACAGTGGGGGGCATGGTGAGTCCGGTGCTGGGGCTCAGGAGTCCCCTTTCCCCATCGTTGCGGCACCAGGCCCCTTGGGAGGGGCCACTAGGGGGCCGACATAGGTTTAGGGTTAGCCCCCAGAAGGCCCACAGACCCGATCCGCCAGCTGTGCGGCGAGTGGAGGGGAGGGCCGAGGTAAGGGCGCTGGCCAGCGGGAGCGTGGGGCCAAGCGTTTTGGTGCGGGGGGCCTTCGAAGGTTGCAGGTTGCTCGGAGGGCCCTGCCTGTTCTCCCTCCCTGAATGAATGGCGGCGCCCCTAGCGGCCCAGGTGGCGGTAGGGCGGGAGGGTGAGTCAGGCGCTTGGGCTCGGGAGTCCCCAATCCCTGGTGTTGCAGCAATAGGAACCTGGGATTGGCCCCTCGGGGGCCCACCAATGGTTAGGGTAACACCCAGGAGGCCTGCAGTCCAGATCCACTGGCTCTACAGCGAGCGGAGGGGCGGACCGAGGTGAGGGCGCAGGCGAGCGGGAGCATGGGCCCAAGCGTTTTGGCACAGGGGGGCCTTCGAATGTCATCAGGGGCTCGGAGGAATCTGCCCGTTCTCCCTCCCTGAATGACCGACGGTGCTCCTAGCGGCCTGGGTGGCGGGGGGGGCGACACGGTGAGTCCGGCGCTGGGGCTCGGGGGTCCCCAATCCCAGGCATTGCGGTGCCAGGCCCCTTCGGAGGGGCACCTCAGGGGACAACCTAGGGTTCTGCGTAGCCCCCAGGAGGAGTGCAGGCCTCATCCGCCGGCTCTGTGGCGAGCGGAGGGGTGGGCCGAGGTGAGGGCGCTGAGGAGCAGGAGCGTGGGCTCAAGCATTTTGGATGGGGGGGCCTTCGAAGTTCACCACGGGCTCAGAGGGCCCTGCCCATTCTACCGCCCTGAATGACCAGCGGCACCCCTAGCGGCCCGGGTGGTGATGGGGCGGCAGGGAGACTCTGGCGCTGGGGATTGGGGCTCCCTAATACCCGGCGTTGCAGCCTCAGGCCGCTTGGGACGGGCCCCTCGGTGGCAGACCTAGGGTTAGGGTTAGCCCCCAGGAGGCTGGCAGGCTCGTTCCGCCCATGTGCGGTGAATGGAGGTATGGGTTGAGGTGAGGTAGCTGGCGAGTGGGGGCGTGGGCCAGAGCATTTTCGCTTTGGCTTGGGGTGCCTTCGAAGGTCACAGGAGGCTTGCAGGGTCCTGCCCGTTCTGTCGCCCTGAAGGACTGGTGACGCCCCTAGTGCCCCATGTGGTGGCAGGGCGGCACGGTGCGTCCGGCGGTGGGACTTGGGGGTCCCCAATCCCTGGCATGCAGCGTCAGGCCACTTGGGAGGGGCCCTTCGGGGGCGACATGGCATAGGGTTAGCCCCCAGGAATCCCGCAGGCCCGATCCGCCAGCTCTGCCACGAGAGGACGGGTGGGCCGAGGTTAGGGCGCTGGGAAGCAGGAGCGACGGAGCCAGAGTTTTTGCACGGGGGGCCTTTGAAGGTCACAGGGGAATCGGAGGGCCTTGCCCGTTCTCCCTTCTTGAATGAGTGGCAACGCCCGTAGCACCCTGGGTGCTTGCGGGGTGGCAGAGTCCAGCACTGGGGCTCGGGGGTCCCAAATCCCTGGCATTGTGGTGCCAGGCTCCTTGGGAGGGGCCCCTCGGGGGCCGACCTCGGGTTAGGGTTCTTCCCCAGGAGGCTGGCAAGCCCGGCGCTAAGTGGCTCTGGCAATGTAACAAAAATGCCATACACTTATCTGAAAGAAATAACAGTGTACAGGAACCCTCTTAGCCCTAACATCATCCTTTCTGAATATGGAAGCCAGCCCCAAAGTGGTCGTGGAAGTCTGACGAAAGGGCTAAGCACTTTTCTCTGAGTCACCACACTGTACAGGGAAAGAACAATGTACATCATCTTTCACGAGTAGGAAGCATTAATGAAAAGTTTCTGGAATTTCGAGGACTCTGACCCATCCTTATTGGTAATAAACCATCGTGTACAGGAAAACACCTTCAACTCTCATCAGCCTCCTCAATCCTGATTCCGATTCAACTTTGGGTGTGTAGGACTAGGGAAATGTCCACATCTTATTGCTAAGAAAAACGATGTCAGGGTAATGCCCTTCAAGTCACCTCAGCCTTCCTGAAGACGGAAGCAGGAATCAAGGTGGTTATGTTACCATGAGGTAAGGAAGATGAGCATATAAGTGAGAAACAACAGTGGGCAGGACCTCTCTTCCAAGGAACAGTATCTTTGCTTAATGTTGAATCCCTATGGTAAGTGGTTGTGGGCATTTGTGAGGTCAAAATCTTAAGTGTTTTGTAAAACCTCTTGGTCATTCACAGATGAGACTAAGGTAGTTGGGGACTTCTAGGCAGTGATTTGTCCACTGTCGAAAATATGAAAAGATAAAAGAGACAGATGAGGTCTCCTCAGGCATTGTCCTTTATCCTCATCCTCCGTGAGGATGGCCATCTCTGGACAGCTCAATGGCAGGGTCTCATTCACAGTGGGGGCATCTGTTCCTCACAGACATCAGGCAGGGAAATGGATTTGGTTCTCTGTGCCAGCCCAGCCACAGCTGAGTGTCACAGCACCCTCTCGTGGGCTCATAAGAGTTCCGCTGACACCAGGCAGGTCATTGTATTTGATAAACCACTGTGAGAGTTTGCAATTGCCTTCATCTGCAACCTCCTAGAGGCAAATGCAGGTGTCTGGTACCATGTGAAGTCATGTGAAGGCATTGTGAGAAAGTGTCCTTTTGCTTAAGAAAAACATGGCTGGGGCTCCTGGCTGGCTCAGCCAGTTAAGCATGTGCCTTTGGCTCAGGTTATGATCCCAGGGTTCTGGGATCGAGCCGAGGCTCCCTGCTCAGCAGGAAAGAAGGTAGGGAAATAGCTTAGAACCCACAGAGAATGTGAATGAAGGGGAGTGAAATGGAACTTGGTCTGTGTTTTGCTTTAGGGATTGGAAGTTAGTTTTTTCTCAATTCTGATTGTTCTTGAGACAGAAAAGCTGTATTGGTTTTTTTTTACCTTTAATTTTTTTCTAATAACAATTTTTTATTATGATATGTTAGTCACTATACAGTATTTCCTTAGTTTTTGATGTAGTGTTCCGTGATTCATTATTTGCATATAACACCCAGTGCTCCATGCAATATATACCTTCCTTAATACCCATCACTGGCCCATCCCAATCCCCCACCCTTCTCCCCTCTGAAGCCCTCAGTTTGTTTCCCAGAGTCCATAGTCTCTCCTGGTTCATTCCCCCTTCTGTTTAGGGTCCATTGTCTAAAGGGACAGACAGTGGAAGTTCACCAAATATAAGATCGAAATTTCATTGTTCATTATAGATGCCGCTAAGTAGTTCCCAGACATTTCATTCTACTGTAGTAATTCATTATACCTGTGCAGGTGCACGTGGAAGATAAATGATGAATGTATACTGGTAATAAAACACGCCCCTCAGTAGTAGAATAATAGAGGATGAACATGTGTAAAATTATTCGACTACAGCGTCCATGCTTTCCCTTTGGTTCCTTATTACTATGAATTTGGACAATTTTTGTTCTCTAGGCTTAAACCTCATTGTCAGTATTCAGAGTTTTTCAATGCTGATCTTCTCCTGTATAAATTACCAAAAACCTAAAATATGTATAAACTTTAAAAAATGCTATATTGAAAATTATAGCAGGGAAGTTCCATTTTGTGAATATTGTGTCAATGGATCTCTATTTTGACATCAGTGTTCATTAGAAATGATGACATTTCATGTGAGTATAAATATCAATGTGAAAAAGAAAAGGTAGGAAGAACCTTGAATGTTTAAGTAATTGGTGAAATGACAGGTGTGTGTGTGTGTGTGTGTGTGTGTGTGTGTGTGTGTGTGTGTGTAATTGATTTTCAGTGAATGGTTCAGCTTCTTGTAGGGCCTCCGAGAGAGCCCAGGTGAACCTTTCAATTAGTTGGTATCTGTTCTCAGAACATGGGAATCTCTTAGTCCAAACAGGCAAGCTTTGAGGTCTTGAAGAGTTTCAGTCCTCAGCGATGGTGTTGCAGACCCTTGTGTGCAAACCCTAGGGTATGCTCAGAGCCCTCATTAGCAGGTACCAACTTGTGAGGATTTCAGACAGCATTTCCCAAAGAAGTACCTCTTGAGTCTCTGTCCTTGTCAGTTCCCTACACGTCCTTACGCTAGTTATGTGATCAGTGTGTTTCAGGATAATCCCCACATGTGATTTTTGCTATTTCCTACTAGTCCTATCTGTTTCTCAACTTGTTCTTTTATGGTAGGGGTTGGGAAGCAACCTGTGTGGTGTAGGAGGGGGTGTGGTCGTTGTCTGCCTTCAGAGGACCCAATGATGCCTAGAAATTGTACTGTAGTTTGAGGTCAATTATCCATCCTCTGAGTGTCAGGAATTCCATCACTTTACTTTGATGCTAGTCTGTTCTTCAAGCTGTCCTCAGAAATAAGGACGTCATCCATCTAGGGAATACTGGTTTGTGTGTATGTTTTCATTTTAGGAAAGGCCTTGCTGTTCCTGAAAATAATACTGTAGAGCACCCTTTCCTGTTCTTATTAGCCATCAGTCAATCTTTTGTGAAGTATTCGTTTGTACATAGACTTTTTATGGTTGATGAGCAGGAATTCTTTATTGACAAGTCTTTGTCAGTGTGTATATTGCAAATCTTTACTTCCCAGACTGTGGTTCACTTTTTCATTTTCTTATGGTCATAAGATAAGGAGAAATGTCACATTTTTATGAAGTCCCACTGAATTCTTTTAAATGGTTAAAGCACCCTATATCCTACCCCAAGATTGACAGGTTCTGCATTTTCTTTCAGAAACTGTCCAATGGGAAGCTACAATCCATCTCAAATTTATAAATTGCATTTTAATTCTAATAGGTTATTTATAGACAGTTTTGGATTTTCTATGTACACAATCGTATTATCTGTGAATAGTCACAATTATCCCCTCAATTCTTATACTTTTTGTTTCTCTTGCCATAAAACACTTGTAGATTCTCTGATGCCACGTTGAATAGAGCAGCATTGTTTGAAGATTTAATATACCTTTCTCAATATCTAACAGAAAAAGCAGACAAAACATTGGTAACAAATGTGACCTAATTGACATATAGGGAACATTCCATAATAAGTGCAGAATACATTATTTGCAAGTGGTCATAGACTCTTTACCCAAATAGATGATAGGTGGGGCCACGAATCAAGTCTACAAATGTTAAACCCTGAAATTAACTAGATTCTATTCTTAGACCACAGGGGAATTGAGCCACAGTCATAGCGAAAAGAAAACCAGGAAGTCCTTCAATGTTTAAAATTAAATGGAAGTTTGCTACATATCCTAAAGGTGAGAGAGGGAATCTCAATGGAAATTCTGAACCTTTTCTACATGAGGGCTCACACACAATGGCACTTTCTTTGTGAAGAGCATTATAATAACCTAGACAGGAGTTGAGCCTTAAGTCAGAGTTCTGCCTACCCCAGCCACACCTGGCAGCCTTGGCCTGTGGTCCCCCTCAGCTGTCCTTTCTGGCGGCCCTGAGCTAAGGGGTCAACATGGCCATATGGAAATGGGAAGCTCCCCACTCATAGTGATGATGGTGCCCCCTCCCCAGCTGCCCATTCTGGTGGCTCTGAGCTAAGGGGGTCAACATGGCCGTATGGAAATTAGAAGCTCCCCACTCTTAGTGATGACGTTGCTATCGTATCGTCCTCACCAGTCCAACAATATGATTTCTGAGTGAAATATGACACAAGAGCGATTTCTTGGCCTTCCTTCAGGTTTGAAAATCATCTGGTGAGTCATCTATTAGAAATATGGATTCAACATGTGTTTTTTCTTCTGGAAAAGAAATATACCCAATAGCAATTAGGGCTTCCTGAGCACCTGTTCTTGAGAGACATCATACTGGCTCTTTGTAGCATTCTGCCTCTTAAACTTCTCAACTAGGGTGTAGATATTTTTAGGCACATTTTCAGACGGTTAGAAAGGGACTCAGATGATATGAGTCTCAGAGGATTTTAGTGTCAGAAACCTAAATGGGATCCACAAATTGACTCCAAATCCCTTGTTGTTCCATACAGGGTACTATTTCCCTCTTATCTCTGGTCTTCTCGATCTGGAAACCTATCAAGTATCAGGATTTTCTTGTCATGTGGACAACTGGAATGAATTCAGCGGGCCTTTTCACGTCTGCCCATGGTGATCATTAAGATCATTATCTCAGTAGAGGACCTCTGGGTAAGATACTCAAAGATCCTAAGGAATACAGACAGTATAATATTTTCCTGGTATTAAAGTTACTGAAACCAACTATCTTTTTTAGTAGATTCAGGCTCTGGTATGTTCAGAGGGTACTGTAAAACAAGTCTGAAATAGTATTTAAAAACACTCAGCTCAGCCTCTTCTACAAAGTGAGCCAATGCTTATAAACATGGCTAAAATATTCCCTTACCTACGATGACTTCCCAGCCATCCTAGTGTTTATATGGTATGACTGTGACTTGCATTAGTCAACATTTGTAGAGAAAGAACTTAGTGCATCCAGGGGTCACTTCATGTTGAAATTAGTTTGTGACAATGAGCTACTGTGTTTTATTCTGCAGTCCAAGGGAATGGTGCCAGACATCTCTAAGGTGTCTAGCAGTTCTACAATTCTGATTTTAAGTGGTCTGTGTGCTTCAGAGATTTGGTCAGGAGAAGGGCAGGAGTCCAGAGACTGTGAACACTTCTGTTACATGTGCTGACCATGGAGCACGCAGGATTCCGTGGGCATCATTTTGATTTCTTGGTACTCTTGTGAAAGGTGCTTTTGTCTCAAATTCCTCTATTTAGGAGTAATTATAATGATAAAAGGAATTTTTATTGTATATCATCTGTGGGCCCTGATCCTGAGCTCCCAGGGAAGCTATCCTTTAACAATTACCCAGCTCAAAATGACTGGGCAAAACCTCAAAGCATGGGCCTTGTTTCTGCCCCAAGCACATGTTGTACATCTGCTTCGAGAAGAAAACAATAACCAAAAAATGCCAACATAAATATAAGAAAAAATAATGAACCTCTTTGGCTCCCATAAGATTAAAGACATACTGACATGTACACACTGAAAACATAAGAAAGAGTCTGTCACTTTCTGGAATCTAAGAAGATCCTCATTGTGGTGTGTAACTCTGTACGTAAAACAAAACAGAAAAAAATATATAAGCCTGCCCCAAATGTTCCTTCTCCGGAGCACTCCCTTCTTGGTGAAGATTGTGTCTCTGAGGCAGCTGTCCTGACTTGGGTTTGAATAAAGGTCCCTTCCATTCTCTCTAAAATGTTTTTAAAAGTTCAGTCACGCAGTGTCGACAATAACAGTGTTTTCTATTTAAGTGAGAAATAAATGTTCCACTCTATTTGCATTGGGAATAGACGAATTGAGGGTTTCTTTAGAAGAGTAAGTCTGCTTTCCATAAAAGGCAAGGTCATTGGTCTATTGAGAATGAAGATAATTACTGATAAACAACAAGTATGTGTTGCCCCTTTGCCCAGAAACCGAAGCAGGTGTGCAGGCTTTAGGTCAGAGGTGCCTTCTCCCCAGCTGACGGCACTTCTCTGCTCTGGCTCCAAGACCCCCGAGGTTTTGAACGTCAGCATCGGAGTCAGCGAGGCAGCTTGTCACAGGACGCCAGTGTTCAGAGAAAGCACAGGTATGTTTGGCAAAATGTCCTATCTATGTCAGGGCTGGAGGTAAAACCTCTCATTATCCCAAAACCTCCTGGGCTTTTCTCTTTTCTCTAGTTGAGCCACAAAGTAAAATTGAAGTAGCTGCCAGCATTCTGGGTTTGGTGCAAGAATTACTTAGTTTCCCTGCAGGTAGAACTTTGCAGGGGATCACAATTTGTGTGTCCATTTATTGCTTACAAATGTATTTTGACCATCTGTTTCCTAGCAACCCTCTTTAATTAGAAAGGGAAGGTGAGATTCACTCTGTGCCTGTTTGTAACATCTAATTTGTTCCTTCATCTAACAGTGTTTATTCAATTGGGCCTAAGATATGGTTGAGTGGCCAGCATCTAGATTTAGGTGGTTTTTTTTCATCTGATACAGACTTGGATGATGTCATTTGACAAAGGCGATGTTTCATCATTGATTAGTTTATTCATCAGAAGAGTTAAAATTAGGGTGGAGGGGAAATTCAAAATTATCCAAAGCAGCCTGTTCCTGTTTAAAAGTTGAGCTTGACTTTCTAGTTTTACTAAATGTATTATCTCAATATTTTGAGGTGCCATATTCTCCCTGTAGTTTCTTTGGTGGTGGAGTCAGAAGGAGAGTCTGGGAATTCTTTTGGATAGTGGCATGCTGGTGGCTTCAAGGGGCTTGGCGTCAGGAGCCTTGGGGTGAAGTCTGCAACTGCTTGCCTGACCCTGGGTGCATCTCCCAGAGGTTTTGTTTCCTCTTATGAAATTGCCGGCAGATAATGTTCTGCTTAAAGGCGAACCCTCCCATCCTGTTGGTGGGAATGCAAAGTGGTGCAGCCAGTCTGGGAAAAGTCTGGGGGTTCCTCAAAAAGTTAAACATTGAACAACCACATGATCCAGCAATTGCTCTCCTAGGTATTTACCCAAAGGATACAGAAATGCAGATTTGAAGGGGGTCCATGCACCATGATGTTCATGGCAGTAATGTCCGCAGTAGCCAAACTATGGAGAGAATCCCAAAGTCCATGCACTGAGGAATGGATAAAGCAGATGTGGGATACATATAAATAATGGAATATGACCCAGCTTCAAAAAGAATGAAATCTTACAATTTGCAAGGATGTGGATGGATCTAGAGTGTATTAAGCTAAGCAAAATCAGTGAGGAAAGACAAATATCCTATGCTCTCACGCTTCTGGAATTTCAGAAAAAAAAACAGATGAACAGAGTGGAGGGGTGATGAGAGAGGCAAACAAGGAAATAGACTCAACCGTGGAGAACAAACTGAGTGTTGCTGCAGGGCAAGGGTGTGGGGGGAAGTGTTAAATGGGTGAGGGGTATTAAGGAGGACACTTGTGATGAGCACCGGGTACTGTATGCAGGTGAGGAATCACTAAATCCTACTCCTGAAGCAAATATTCCATGGCATGTGAACTAACTGGAATTTAAGTAAAAGAAGAATGGAAAAAGTGTTCTGCTTCATGAAGAGTGAGGTAAAATTGTAGTGATTTGGGCTGTACTATTCTATAGAGGATAGATGTAAAACACCCTGTTGTAGGATACAATAGAGTCTTATCACATAAGGAGTCCTCAGAAAGCTGCAATGAAAGATTCAGATCTCAGAGCATGTTCGTGTTCCACTGATATGTTACAGTTTGCACAGGTAGGAAAGAAGGTGGAGAGAAAAGAAACAGAAGGGGAAAGTAGGTGTGAACCTTTCATTAGTTAGCGTTATAGCTCTCTCATGAAAAACTTGCAACAGTGTGATTTTGGAAGCAGCGGGGGAATCGGGAGCTTTGCAGGAGACAGGGGGGAGTTCCAGGTCTGGGTAAAGCTGACAGGGGGCCCAGAGGAGAGCTGAATGCATTCTGCAGCAGGGTGTGTTCAGGGTGGGCTCCAGGGGTGGCTGTGGGTCTCCTGGGTGAGAGTTGTGACAGGTGAGGGCTGTGTGCAAGTTCCTGGCTGAGGACAAGTGAGGCACAGGCGGAGAGCTGGCAGAGAACCTTCTTCTGAGCCACCAGCTTCACCCAACACACACAGCCTCATCTTCTGTCCCTGTCACTCCACTTCAGACTTCTCCGAAGGTGAGTGAGAACACATCAAGAGCATTCTGAACAGAAGGGAAAGCATGTGCAATGGCTCTGGGGCAGGAGAATTCCAGGTATGTCCAGGAGCAGCAAGAAGGCCCTGTGGCCACAGGAGACAGCTTAGGACATGAGCTCAGAGAGGTGACAGAGGGTGACAGAAAGCTATTCCAGGGCTATAACCCCATGAGACGCTGTTTCACTGGGCCATCCTGGCTACAGTGTTGAGAACAGATGACAGAGGGTTGAAGATGGCAAGGCAGGTCAATGACGAAGCTTTTCCAGGAACTCAGACACTATGGACCAGACAGGTGGCCTTGGATGGAGTGGTTAGACCTATTCTGGGTCCATTTTGAAGATGGAGCTCACAGGATTTGCTGATGGGTTAGCTATTAGGAGCAGGAGAACAGAGGAATTGGGGTAACTCCCAGCTGTTGTGTGTTGTCCTGATGAAGGGGAAGGAGAGGGTTTCTCGGGGGGTAGGAGGTAGTCCGTGTTCTGCATGCTGAGGAAGGTGCCTTTCCGGTGGATCTGCTGAGGGTTGTGTCTGGGAGGACCTTTCACATCTACTCCCTCAGCAATGCTGAAGTACAAGTATCCCCCACTTTTTAAACGTTCACAAAGACACTGGGCTTTCTTGAAAGAACTACATTATTACCCAGGTTCAGTAAGAGGAAGAGACCTGAAGAGGATTTCCCTCTTATGAAAAAAGGTGAACAGTGAGAATCGCGTTCAGCATCTGTTTTGGGAAGAAGCACAACAGAGGCAGCGTGCACCCCAACCAGCTCCTTCCTCTGGGAACCGCTCTCCGCATCCAGCCACCAGCACTTTGAATTGTGTTTGTGAGCCTCTGCTGTGCTTTATCTTCATTTATGCTGGGCCTCCATTGGAAACTTGTGTGCTGAGGCCTAAGAAAAGCCAAAGAGAAGGAATTTTGGAGTCTGAGCACACTGTCTAATTGTTCGTGTAAATTAATGGTCATTCCTTCTTGACACCATTTCTGGTGTGCATGGTTTCTCAGAAGCCCTGTACTTTCAAAGAGCAGGGAAACCTATACCCCATGCTGCATGGTTAGTTTAGTCTCCATGCTGGACAGAACATTTCATGACTGTTGGATTTTCTCACTCAAACATTGAGACTTTGACCGCCTTCACCCGTTTCTACCACCCCATCCCCGAATCTGGCACCTACCAATCTGCTCTCATTATCTATGCGTTCAGTATTTATTTATTCCACGTGGAATGTACATGAGAGCATCTGGTATTGGTCTTTCTGTGTCTGAGTTACTTGGCATAAGGCCCCCAAGGTCTGTGTTTCCATGTCTGGTTCTTGTGAATAATGCTGCAGTGAACGTGGGAGTTCATCTGTCTTTTTGAGGCAGCATTTTTGTGTTCTTCAAATCAATTCTCAGTAGAGCCACTACTGGGTCATGGGGTAGTTGCATTAAATTTTTCAGGAACCTCCATACCATTTGTCACAGAGGCTGCACCAATTTCCATTCCCACCAACAGTGCAGAGTGTCTCCTCGTCTGCACACCCTTGACCCCACCTGGTGTCTGTCTCTGGCACAATTGCTGTTCCAACAGTTGAGAGAGGATAGCCGATTGTGGGTTTGACTGATGTTTCCCTGACGATGATTAGTGATGTCGAACAACTCCTTCTGTCTGTTGGCACCTGTGTGCCATCTTTGGAAAGTATCTATTCACATATTCCTCCCATTTTTTTAATAGTTTTTTTGTTTTGATTTGTATGAGTGTTGTGTGTATTTTGGATATTAGCCTCTTCTCACACATATGATTCACAGATAATTTTTTCTTATTGGGTCAGTGGCCTTTTAAGCTTTTGATGGTTTCTTTTGCTGTGTGGAAGATTTCAGTTTGATGTTGTTCCACTTGTTTATTTGTGCTTTTGTTGCCTTTGCATTTGGTGTCCGATCTGAAGACTCTTTGCCAAAACCAATGTCGAGAGACTTAGTACCTGTGTCTTCTTGGAAGTTTATGGATTCAGGTCTTATGTTCAAATCATTCATCATTAAAAATTTTGTGTGTGGTGTAAGAAAGTGACCCAGTTATATTCTTCTGCATTTAGTGTCCAGTTTGCCTGTTACCGCTCACTGAAGACACAGTCCTTCCCTCATGTCATATCTTCTGCTGCTGTGTCGTAAGTTAGGATCATCTACGTGTGGGTAAGTTTCTGAGCTTTCTCTACTGTTCCACTGACCTGGTGTCTGTGTTTATGCCAGTACCATCCTGTTTTGATGACAACAGCTTTGTAATCTAGCTTGAAATCCAGGAGTGTGTTGACTGCACCTTTCTTTCTTCACGTTGCTTTGGGTATTTGGGGTCTTTTGTGATTCCATACAAGTTTGAGGACTGTTTTCTATTTCCTCGAGTAATGCCACTGGAATTCAGACAGGCATTTCATCACATCTGTCGATTGCTTTGGGTACGATGGACATGTTCACATAATTAACTCTTCCAGTTAAGGAGCATGGCGTATGCTACCATTTGTTTGTGTTGCCTTCCAAATCTTTGACCCATACATTCTGCCCCCCTGGACACACATATTTTTCATTTCTTTTCTGCCATGTGTTGAGTGTACTATGTCTTTCTCATTCTTGGTTACTTTTATTTCTAGATTTTTTGATGCAATTGTAAATGGCATTGTTTTTTTAATTTCTCTTGGCGAAAGTGTGTCATCAGTATACAGAAATGCAAGAAGTTGGGTCATCTGGGTGGCTCCATATGTGAAGCGTCTGCCTTCAGCTCAGGTCATGATCCCAGAGTTCTGGGATTGAGCCCCGTGTTGTGCTCCCCGCTTAGTGAGGGTCTGCTTCTCCCTCTTTCTGACACTCCCCCTGCTCGTGCTTTTTCTCTTCCTGTCAAATAAATAAATAAAATCTGAAATAAATAAAGACAACAGATCTTTGTATATTGACTTTATATCCTGCAGCTTTCTTGAATTTGTTTATTCTAACAGGTTTTTTTTTTTTTTGAGGAATCTTTCCGGATTTCCTGTCATTTGCAAATTGTGGCAGTTTCCTTATGGATTTCATATCTTTCCCTTTTTTAAAAATTGTTATTCACCCTACAGTACTTCATTTGTTTTTGATGTACTGTTCCATGATTCATTGTTTGCATATAACACCTAGTGCTCATTATGACACGTGCCCTCCTTTTTTCTTTTAAAGAATTTATTTATTTATTCGACAGAGATAGAGACAGCCAGCAAGAGAAGGAACACAAGCAGGGGAGTGGGAGAGGTAGAAGCAGGCTCATAACGGAGGAGCCTGATGTGGGGCTCAATCCCATAATGCCAGGATCACGCCCTGAGTCGAAGGCAGACGCTTAACCACGGTGCCACCCAGGTGCCCCCTGCCTTGTTAAATTTAACCATTCTAACTGGTGTAAGGTGGTATCTCATTGTCGTTTTGATTTGTATTTGCCTGATGGCAAGTGATGTGGAGCATTTTTTCATATATCTGTTGGCCATTTGTATCTCTTTGTGTCTTCTGCCCATTTTTTGGGTGTTGAGTTTGAGGAGTTCTTTATAGATCTTGGATACCAGCCCTTTCTCTGTAATATCATTTGCAGATATCTTCTTCGATTCCATAGGTTGCCTTTTTCTTTCGTTGATCGTTTGCTTTGCCGAGCAGAATCTTTTTATCCTGATGAAGTTCCAATACTTCATTTTTGCTTTTATTTCCTTTGCCTTTAGAGACGTGGCTTGCAAGAAGTTGTTGTGTCCAAGGTTGAAGAGTTCTTTTGATTTTGATATGAGACAGGAATCCATTATATTTCTTTCCTGATTGTATTCGAGCCCTCTGTCTTTCTTGGTGAGTCTACCTAAGTGTCAGTTTTGTTTCTCTTTCCAAAAAAGGCAGCTCTCATTTTCATTGTTTGTTTGTTTTGTTTTTTTTTGTCTTTTTAGTCTCCGTTGGATTTATTTATGCATCCTTTTTGTTATTTCCTTATTTCTACTAATTTGGGGCTTTCTTTGTTGTTTTATTTTCTACTTCTTTACCAAATAAATCAGGTTGTTTTTTGGAGAGCATCATATGGATTGATGAAGACTTGAGTTTCTATGAATGTCCCCCATAAAGCTACTTTTGCTGCATCCCATAAGTTTTGTAGGTTGTCTTTTTCATCAGTGTCAAGGTACTTCTAAAATTTTTTTGATTTCTTCTTTGACTGTTGGTTGTTCTGTAGCATGTTGTTAAATCTCCACATATTTATTTAAGATTCTTTAAGTATCTGACAGAGAGTGAGACAGCAAGAGAGGGAATGCAAGCACGGGGGTGGGAGAGGGAGAACCGGGCTTCCCACTGAGCAAGGATCCTGGGATCACGACCTGAGCTGAAAGCAGATCCTTAACGACTGATCCACCCAGGCCCCAAAAATCTCCACCTATTTTTGACTGTCTCATTTTTTTCTTGAGACTGATTTCTATTTTCATATCATTGTGGTTGCACAAGATTTGAAGCAGAAGGTGAAGAGAGCATTCAGATGAAAGGTTTGTTTCCTGGAGGGTTTTCTGCGGGCAGACCATGAGTTCCGTGGGACGGAGGAAGGTTTTGTGAGACGGGGTGGGGTTAGAATTACTGTTAGAATTACTGACTAGTACCATGCAGGCTGTATGCCAATGTTCACACCATAGTCCTGATGGACTTGTACTTCATTAGAAATATTTTCTAGGAGGTGTAGGCATAGCCTTCACTTAAAGAAAGGTTCCATGTGGGTTCATGGCATGACCCCAGGTCAGCAACAAGGATGTATGGTATTGTGGGTGATCAGCAACAGGCTTTCTGTGGGAAGTGACAGAAATAAGGTATGGTGAGCTCCATGACCATAGGTGAGGTCCCGAGTGACCCACTGGGTGTTGGGTTCTGTGGATCTGTCTCATCATGTGCTGTGGAATTCAGGGACACCCTCCTCTCTGTGGATTTGTGTGGAGACAGGTAGACATCAGTGTCTGGCCAGGCACGAGGGTTGCACTGGACCACCACCAGAGGTGCAGCGTGCAGGGGAGCCACTGCTTGGTTTCCACGAAAGCTGACCAGGGTCTGTGACCATGATTCCTAGCAGCTGCAAGGGGAGAGGAGGCCGGGGGTAGTGCACACTTCCTAGACTTGTGTTCAGGACTAGTCTGGAGCACACTGAAGTCAACCACACCGAGCACAGAAGGCATCCAGTCAGTGTAGCTGTGGGCACTGCTCCCATGGTACTTTTGGGCCGGATCCATGCTGCCACCTCCTGCATTTCATCATCATCTTCAAGGTCATGTGCCTCTGCTCTTGCCCCATGGCCTCCGCGGTATTGTCCGTCCTCTATCTGTCCCTCGTCCCCGGTGCCCTGTGCAGTCCGATGCCAGGGTAGCCTTCTTGAGACAAACATCTGGCCCTGATGGAACACTTCCATGGATCTCGTGTGATGCGAGGATGATGCCCTTCCCTAAAAGGGGGCTGCAGATCCCCATCAGGAGAGCCATGTCTCCCTTTTCAGCATGGCCTGCCCACCCCTCAGTCTTGTTCAGGGAAGCTCTCCCCACTTCCTGAGATGACAGCTCTGAACTTAAAAATGAATGTTATTTTACATAAATCTATGCCTTAGTTCATCCATGGCATGTCTTTCAACCCCGTTAGTGGGTTTTTTTTTTTTTTTAGCAGTTCTGAAGGGCTGTCTGCTCAAGGAGGGGATGACCTGGGCAGGGCAGCTTTCCCTCTCATCTCTCTCAGCATGTCTCTGAGCCCTGGGGCCAGCTGTCCCACTGAGGATTGAGGGACCCGAACCAGCCCATCCTGAGCCCAAGCTGTGTCAGCTCATAGACAGATGTGTGTTGGAGCGGTGGGCAGCTGGCATGGGTCAGGGACAGGCAGTGTCTCCTTCTCATTCCTTCCCTCCCTTCCTCCCAGAGGTAGCTCAGAGCAGCCTTCAACCCCTACATCTCCAGATCCCTTGACCTGTGCTTCCTGTGTTCAGCTGGTGACCTTGGAGTTTCCCATGGATTCTACCTCCTGTACCCTCTCCTGTAGCAGTTCGTGGATCAGAGGAGGGGTCGGACCCTCTCTGTTTTAGGTCTTCTTCCTGTCCCGCACCAAGCCCACCCACCTTTGCATCTTTCATGTATGTGCTTGGAAGCAAGCCCATCCACAGGGAACCTATTAGCCAAATGGATCCAGGCAATGAACATTGAAGTAGAGATCCAGGATCCATAATAAACCTGCTCTGAAACCTGTCCCAAAGTCTGTGACTCTCTCACACTGAAACAGAAACAATAATAGCTTTCTGGACTGTAAAGTGACATGTGTCTCTACTTCCAATCTTGAATGCATAGGTGCTGAGCCTGGACAGAAAAGGACCATGGCTCCCGTGGGCTGGGATCCATGGTAAGAACTCAGTGAAATCTGAATTCAAGGCATAGAGTGAATAATTATTGTAGAGTGAATCCTCCGAAGTACGGCTTATGCACAGTGCACAAGGAAAGCTTTTTCAAAGAGGTTCCTGAAAGAAAAATCTTTTGTAAAAATTTATTTTAATTCCAGTAGAGCTAACATACAGTGTTACATTCGTTTCAGGTGTCCAATAGTGATTCAGTAATTCCATATATTACTCAGTGGTCGTCAAGAAAAGCGTCCTCTTAATCCCCTTCATCTATTTCACTCATCCCTCTTTTCACCTCCTCTCTGGTAACCATCCGTTTGTTCTCTGTTGTTAAGAGTTTGTATTTTGGTGTGTCTCCTTTTTCTCTTTTAGTTATTTATTTTTGTTTGTTTCTTAAATTCCCTATTAGAGTGACATCGTATGGGATTTGTCTTTCTCTGACTGACTGACTTTAGTTAGGATAATACTCTCTAGCTCCATCCATGTGGCTGCAAATGGCAAGGTTTCATTCTTTTTCAAGCCGAGTAATACTCCATTGTGTGTGTATGTGTGTGTGTCTCTGTGTGTGTGTGTGTGTGTGTGTGTGTGTGTGTGTGTGAATACACACATCTATCATCTCATTTGTCAATTTTTCTACAGACACTTGGGTTGCTTCCATATTGTGATATTGTAAATAATGGTGCAAGACACATAGGGGTGCACGTATCCTTTTAAGTTACTGTTTTCCTATTCTTTGGGTAAATATGTGTAGTGTGATTGTTGGATCATAGGGTAGTTCTATTTTTAATTTTTTGAGGAACCATCATACTGTTTTCCACGGTGGCCACCACAGTTTGCATTCCCACCCACAGTTTGCGAGGATTCCCCTTTATCCACATCCTCCCAACACCTGCTCTTTGTTGTGCTTTTGATGTTAGCCATTCTGACAGGTTTGAGGTATTACCTCATTGTCCTTTGGAATTACATTTTCCTGATGATGGGTGATGGTGAACATCTTTTCACGGGACTGTTGGCCATTTGTATTTCTTCTTTGGAGAAATGTCTGTCCATGTCTTCTGCCTATTTTTTAACTGAATTATTTGTTTTTTGGGGGTCGAGTAGTATCAGTTCTATATGTTTTGGACACTATCCCTTTATTGCATATGATGTTTGCAAATATCTTCTCCCTTTGAGTAGGTTGTCTTATGATTTTTACGTTTTCATTGTTCTTCTGCCATGTGGAAACTATTTATTTTGCTGTATTCCCAATAGTTTATTTTTGCTTTCATTTCCTTTGCCTCAGGACACAGTCTAGAAAAACGTTGGTATGGTCCATGTCAAGAAGTTACTGTCTTCCCTCCTGTAGGATTTTAATGGATTCAGGTCTTATATTGAGGTCTTGAAACTGTTTTGTGTTTGTCTGTATTGTGTAAGAAAGCAGTCTAATTTCATCCTTTTGTGCGTAGCTGTCTAGTTTTCCCAACACCATTTGTTGTAGTGACTGTCCATTTCCCTTTTGATATCGTTGCTTGCTTTGTGGAAGATTCATGGACCACATAATTATGGGTTTCTGTCTGAACTTGTGTCCTGTTCCTTTGGTCGCTGTGTCCAGTTTTGTGCCGTACTGTCTTGTTAGGATGACTGCAGCTTTGTAGTATAACCTGAAATCTGAAATTGTGAGTCCTCCAGCTTTGTTTTTCTTTTCCACATTGCACTGGCTGTTTGGAATCTTTAGTGGTTCCATACAAATGTTTAGGATTGTTTATTCGAGGTCTTTTGTTCTTTAATTTAAATTCAATTAGCCAACTTACAGTACATCATTAGTTTCAGATGTAGTCTTCAATAAATTTTCAGTCGTGTGTAACACCCAGTGCTCATTGTACCGTGTGACCTCCTTAATGCTAGTCACCCAGTTACCCCTCCCAACTTCTCTTCCAGCAATCATCAGTTTCTTGCGATAGTTAAGAGTCCATCATGGGTTTTCTCCCTCTCTGATGACTTCCCATTCTATTTTCCCTTCCTTCCCCTATGGTCATCTTCCTTGTTTCTGATATTCCACATAGGAGTGAAAGCATATGATCATTGCCTTTCTTTCATTGACTTATTCCACTCAGCATAATACCCTCCAGCTCCACCCAGGTCGGTGTGATGGTAAGTACTCATCCTTTCTGATATCTGAGTAATATTCTATTATATATATGATCCACATCTTCTTTATCCATTCATCTGTCCATGATCATCTGCACTCCTTCCACAGTTTGTCTATGATGGATATTGCTGCTATGAATACTGGGGTGCATGTGTCCCGTCTTCACTACCTCTGTCTCTTTGGGGTCGATACCCAGTAGGGCAATTGCTGGGACATAGGGTAGCTTTATTTATAACTTCTTGAGGAAACTCCGTACCATTTTCAAGAGTGGCTGTACCGGACTGCATTCGCACAGGGGTGTAAGAGGGTTCCCGTTTCTCCACATCCTCTCCAAGATGTGTAGTTTCATTTCTTCTTATTTTTAGATATTCGGCCTCGTGTGATATGGCATCTATAGTGGTTTAGATTTGCATTTCCCTGAAGCCAAGTGATATGAAGCATTTATGCATGTATCTTTTGGTCACCGCTACCTCATCATTAGTGAAGTGACTTCTCATTTTAATCCATCTCAAGACCTAAAGCTGGGTAAGTCTCTGAAGCTGGATGATGCCATCGGTTGGAAGTGTGGAGAATTTCAAAAGATCTCCATGGAGAGCAAGTTTAAAGGTCAGTGTGAAGCTACTAATTGGACCCGGGGAGATCTCTGAAAGTGGGGATTGCCTGGGATGGGCTGAGGGGGGCCCTCCGATTTTCCTATGAATCCTTGCTGCAGCCCCAAATGGACAGTTTCCTGCTGTGGGGCAGGCTGAGTCCTCTAGTCGTGCAGAGGTGAGCCCAATGCCTGGTGCCTTGGAGGCAGGCAAACGGGGAGGGACCCTCAGCAGAAGACCCAGGGTTAGGTTAGGCCTCAAGGACAGCAGGTCTGAACTGCCCAGTGCTCAGAGAGCTCCCAGGCCGAGTGAGATGAGGGCACAAGGGCGGGTGAGTGTGAGCCATGGGGTTTCATCCGGAAGGGCCCACAAAGGTCGGGGTTCACCAGAAGGGGCTCTCAGGGGTTGCCCCAATTCTTGCCCTGAATGCTCTGTTCCCCAAAATGGTGCAGTTAACTGTGGGCTGCAGGCTGAGTCCTACGGTGGGGCTTGGGTGTCCCCAATCCCCCAGAGTGGGGTGCCAGGACCCTGGGGAGGGACCCCTCTGTGGCCAACCTAGGGTAAGGGTTAGGGTCCAGGAGCCCGGCAGGGACATACTGCAGGCTGTGCGGCGAGCTCTGTGGAGGGCTGAGAGGAGGCCATGGGGGAGGGTGAGCATGGGCCTCAGGGTTGGGGCACGGGGGACTGCCAAAAGTGGGGATGGGCTCCGGGGGCCTCCCCAAATTCTCGTGCCCTGTAGGCTCCGTAGAGCCCCCAGGGGCACGGTTTCCTGTCGGGTGGCAAGCTGAGTCCTGCGGTGGGGCACAGGTATCCCAATTCCCCAGGGCTGCAGTGTAAGCCTCCTGGGGAGGCCCCCACACCCACGGCCGAGCTAGGGCTAGGGTTAGGCCCCAGGAACCCCGCAGGCCTGATCTGCTGGCTGTATGGCTAGTTACCCGGGCTGAGGTGAGGGTGCGGGGAGGGTGAGCGTGGGCCTCAGGGTTGGGGTGCGGGAGGCCGCCGTTGTTCGCTGGTGGCTCAGGAGGGCCCTCCTGGTTCTCCCACCCTGAATGCTCTATGGCCTCCCAAGGTGCACGGTTTCCTGCGTGGTGGCAGACTGATTCCTGCTGTGGGGCTCAGGTGTCCCGAATCCCCGCGGCTGCGACTTCAGGCTCCTGGGGAGGGGCCCCTCCACAAATGAACTAGGGTTAGGGTTGGGGCCCAGGAACCCCGCAGGCCAGATCCGTCCGCTATGTGGCGAGCTCCGCCGCGGTCTGAGGTGAGGGTGCGGGGTGGGGTGAGCATGGGCTTCAAGGTTGGGTTTAGGAATCGCCGAAGTTCGCCTGGGGCTCTGGGAGCCCTCCTGGTTCTCCCGCCCTAAATGCTCTACAGCCTCCCAAGGGGCACTGTTTCCTGTGAGCTGGCACGCTTTATCCTGCAGTGGGGCTCAGGTGTCCCCAGTCCCTGGGGCTGTGGCACCGGGCCCCAGGGGAGGGGCCCTACCCAGCCGACATAAGGACAGGTCTAGGCCCCAGGAACCCGACAGGCCTGATCTGCCAGCTCTGCGACGAGCTCGGTGGCAAGCTGAAGGGAAGGCATGGGGCGGGATGAGCGTGGGCCTCAGGGTTGGGGTGTAGGGGGCCACCGAGGATCGCTTGGGTCTCAGGGGGGCCCTACCAGTTCTCTTGCACGGGATGCTCTGTGGCGCCCCAAGGGGCATGGTTTCCTGAGGGGTGGCAGGCTGAGTCCCGTGGTGGGGCTCAGGTGTACCCAATCCCCGGGGTTAGGGTACGGATCAGGGTATGGATTAAGGTTAGGGTATGGGTTACGGTTAGAGTACGGGTGAGGGTAGGGGTTAGGGTTAGGGTAAGGAGAGGGTACGGGTTAAGGTTGAGTTTAGGGGTTACAGGTTAGAGGTTATGGGTTAGGGTACAGATTAGGGTTTAGGGTATGGGTTAGGGTTTAGGGTTTGGGTTTAGGGTTAGGGTTAGGGTTGGAGTACGGGTTAGGTTTAGGGTTCAGGTTAGGGTTAGGGTACGGGTTAGGGTATGCATTAGGGTACAGTTTAGGGTACGGGTTAGTGTACGATTTAGGGTAAGTGTTGACATACGGATTTGGGTATGGTTTAGGGTACGGGTTAGGGTTACGGTACGGGTTAGGGTTAGGGTATAGTTTAGGGTTATGGTACAGGTTAGGTTACGGTTTAGGGTTGGGGTTAGGGTACGCGTTAGGGAACGGGTTAGGGATAGGGATAGGGTATGGTTTATAGTTAGTGTATGGGTTAGGGTTCGGGCTAGGGTACAGGTTAGGGTTAGGTATGGGTTAGGGTCCGGGTTAGGGATAGGGCACGGGTTAGGGTATGGGTTTGGGTACGGGTTAGGGTATGGGTTAAGGTTAAGGTAAGGGTACTGGTTAGGGTTAAGGTACGGGTTACAGTTTAGGGTTTAGGGTTACGGTTAGGGTACAGGTTAGGGTTAGGGTACGGGTAGGGTTAGGGTACGGTTTATGGTACGAGTTAGGGTATGGGTTAGAGTCCGGGTTTAGGGTTTAGGGTTAAGGTTAGAGTACAGGTTAAGGTACTTGTTAGGGTTACGGTTAAGGTTAGGGTACGGTTTAAGTTATGGGTTAGGGTACAGTTTAGGGTTAAAGTTAGGGTACGGGTTAAGGTATGGGTTAGAGTATGTGTTACGGTTACGGTTAGAGTTAGGGTACAGGTTAGGGTTAGGGTTAGGGTACGGGTGAGGGTACGGGTTAGGGTTAGGTTTAGGGTTAGGTTACGGGTTAGGGGTAGGGTTAGCTGAAGGGGTAGGGTGAGGGGTAGTGTTAGGGGTATGGTAGGGGTCGGGGTAGGGTTAGGGTTTAGGGTTAGTGTTTGGGGTTTGGGGTTAGTGGTTAGGGTTAGGGTTTCATGTTTAGGGTTTCGGGATTAGGGTTAGGGCTTAGGGTTTAGGGTTTAGTGTTAATGTTAGGGTTTAAGGTTTAAGGATTAAGGTTTAGGGTTAGGTTTAGGGTAGGGTTAGGGTTAGGGTAAGGGTTAGGGGTTAGAGTTACGGTTAGGATTAGGGTTTAAGGTTCAGGGTTTAAGGTTATGGGTTAGGGTTTAAGGTTAGTGTTAGACCCCAGTAGGCCAGCAGGACTGATGCGCCGGCTCTGCGGCGAGCGGAGGTGTGGGCCGAGGTGAGGGCGCTGGCGAGCGAGGGAATAGTATGCAGTGTTTTGGCGCGAGGGGCCTTTTACGTCACTAGAGGCTCGGAGGGCCCTGCCCGTTCTCCCGCCCTGAATGACCGGAGGCGCCCCTAGCGACCCGTGTGGTGGCGGGGTGGCAGTGTGAGTCTGGCAATGCGGTTTAGGTGTCCCCAATGCTGTGCGTTGCAGCTCAAGGCCCCTTGGGAGGGGCCCCTCTAGGGCCGTCCTAGGGTTAGTGTTAGCACCCAGGAGTCCGGCAGGCATGATCCGCCAGCTGTGCGGTAGCAGAAGGCCAGTCCGAGGTGAAGATGCCAGCGAGCTGGAGCGTGGGCCCAAGCATTTTGGCACGGGGGGGCCTTGGAAGGTCGCCGGGGGATTGGAGGGCCCTGCCGGTTCTCCCGCCCTGAATGGCCAGAGGCGCCCTTAGCGGCCCGGGTGGTGGCAGGGCGGCACGGTGAGTATAGCGCTGGGGCTCGGGGGTCCCCAATCCCTGGCGTTGCTGTGCCAGGCCCCTTGTGAGGTTCCGCTCGGGGGCCAACCTAGGGTTAGGGTTAGCCCCCAGGAGGCTGGCAGGCCCGATCCGCTGGCTGTGCGTGAGCAGAGGGGCGGGCCGAGATCAGGGCGCTGGTGAGCAGGAGCATGGGCCCAAGCATTTTGGCGCATGGGGGCTTAGAAGTTCACTGGGACTCGGAGGGCCCTGCCCGTTCTCCCGCCCTGAAAGACCGGCAGCACGCCTAGTGGCCTGGTTTGCAGCGGGACGGCAAAGTGAGTCCTGGCTTGGGCTCGGGGGTCACCAATCCCTGGCACTGAGGCACCAGGCCCCTTCGAAAGGGCCCCTCATAGGCCACCCTAGGGGTAGTGTTAGCCCCCAGGAGGCGGGCAGGCCTGATGTGCCGGCTGTGCAGCGACCGGAGGGGCGGGCCAAGGTGAGGGCGCTGGGGAGCGGGAGCGTGGGCCCAAGCGTTCTGGCGCAGGCGGCCTTTGAAGGTCGCCGGGGGCTCGGAGGGCCCTGCCCGTTCTCCCACCCTGAAAGACCGGCAGCACGCCTAGTGGCCCGGGTTGCGGCAGGGCAGCAGGGTAGAGTCTGGCGCTGGGGCTTTGGGGTCCCCAATCCCAGGTGTTGCGGCGATAGGCGACTTGGGATGGGCCCCTCAGTGGCCGACCTAGGGTTAGAGTTTGCACTGAGGAGGCCGGAAGTCCGGATCCACCCGCTCTGCAAGGAGCGGAGGGGTGGGCTGAGATGAGGGCGCTGGCGAGCAGGAGCGTGGACCCAAGTGTTTTGGTGCTGGGGCCTTAAAAGGTCGCCGGGGGCTCAGAGGGCCCTGCACGTTCTTCCGCCCTGAATGCCCGACGGCGCACCTAGCGGCCCGGGTTGCAGAGGGGCAGCAGTGTGAGTCCGGTGCTAGGGCTCAGGGGTCTCCAATCCCCGGTGTTGCAGCGCCAGGCCCCTTGGGAGGGGCCCCTCGGGTGCGACCTAGTGTTAGGGTTAGCCCCCAGGAGGCCCTCAGGCCCGATTCGCCAGCTGTGTGGCGAGCGGAGGGTCGGGTGGAGGTGAGGCCGCTGGCGAGCAGGAGCATGGGCCCAGGAGTTTTCGAGGGGGGGTCCTTCAAAGGTCGCCAGGTGCTCAGAGGGCCGTTCACGTTCTTCCGCCCTGAATGACAGGCGACTACCCTGGCGGCCTGGTTAGAGGAGGGGCGGTAGGGTGAGTCTAGCGCTGGGGCTCGGGGTCCCCAGTCCTCGGCGTTGGGGTGCCAGGCCCCTTCGGAAGGGCTCTAG
Organism: Ursus americanus; assembly: GCF_024610735.1. Taxonomy (NCBI): domain Eukaryota; kingdom Metazoa; phylum Chordata; class Mammalia; order Carnivora; family Ursidae; genus Ursus; species Ursus americanus. The sequence continues at coordinate 341,203 of NW_028273707.1, read as the reverse complement.
GGGGCTGACCAAGCATTACTGTTAGCCCCCAGGAGGCTGGCAGACCCGATCTGCCGGCTGTGTGTCGAGCAGAGGGGCAGGCCTAGGTGAGGGCGCTGTCGAGCGGGAGTGTGGGCCCAAGCGTTTTGGCACGGGGGGCCTTCGAATGTTGCCAGGGGCTTGGAGGGATCTGCCCGTTCTCCCTCCCTAAATGACCGACAGTGCTCCTAGTGGCCTGGGTGGTGGCAGGGCGACACGGTGAGTCCGGCGCTGGGGCTCGGGTGTCCCCAATCTCAGGCATTGTGGTGTCAGGCCCCTTCAGAGGGGCCCCTCAGGGGCCAACCTAGGGTTATGGGTAGCCTCCAGGAGGAGGGCAGGCCTCATCCACCGGCTCTGCAGCGAGTGGAGGGGCGGGCCAAGGTGAGGGCACTGAGGAGCAAGAGCATGGGCTCAAGCGTTTTGGATGGGGGGGCCATTGAGTGTCGCCATGGACTCGGAGGGCCCTGCCCATTCTCCCGCCCTGAATGACCAGCGGCACCCCTAGCGGCCCGGGTGGCAGCGGGGCGGCAGGGTGAGTCCGGCGCTGGGGCTCGGGGGTCCCTAATACCCAGCGTTGCGGCGCCAGGCCCCTTGGGCGGGCCCCTCGGGGGCCGAACTAGGGTTAGGGTTAGCCTGCAGGAGGCTGGCAGGCTCGTTCCACCATGTGCGGTGAATGGAGGTGTGGGTCGAGGTGAGGTAGCTGGTGAGTGGGAGTGTGGGCCAGAGCATTTTGGCTTTGGCTTGGGGTGCCTTCGAAGGTCCCAGGTGGCTCGGAGGGTGCTGCCCGTTCTGTCGCCCTCAAGGACTGGCGACGCCCCTAATTCCCCATGTGGCGGTGGGGTGGCAGGGAGCTTCCGGCGCTGGGACTTGGGGGTTCCCAATCCCTGGCATGCGGCGCCAGGCCACATGGGAGGGGCCCCTTGGGGGCGACCTAGGGATAGGGTTAGCCCCCAGGAAGCCAGCAGGCCCGATCCGCCAGCTCTGCAGCGAGTGGAGGGGTGGGCCGAGGTTAGGGCGCTGGCGGGCAGGAGTGTGGGAGCCAGAGTTTTTGCGTGGGGGGCCTTCGAATGTCGCAGGGTGATCGGAGGGCCCTGCCCGTTCTCCCTTCCTGAATGGCAACGACCCTAGTGCCCTCGGTGCCTATGGGGTGGCAGAGTGAGTACAGCACTGGGGCTCGGGGGTCCCAAATCCACGGCATTGCGGTGCCAGGATCCTTGGGAGGGGCCCCTCGGGGGTGACCTAGGGTAAGTGCTAGCCCCCAGGAGTCTAGGAGGCCCGTTCCGCCAGCTCTGCAGCAGGCGGAGGGGCAGGCCGAGGTGAGGGCGCTGGCGAGAGGGAGTGTGGGCCCAAGCATTTTGGCACAGGGGCCTTCGAAGGTCGCCGGGGGCTTGGAGGGCCCTGCCCGTTCTCTTGCCCTGAAAGACTGGCGGTGCCCCTAGCAGCCCGGGTTGCCGCGGGGCAGCAGGCTGACTCCGGTGCTGGGCTCGGGGGCCCCAATCCCCGGCGTTGTGGCACAAGGCCCCTTGGGAGGGGCCCCTCGGGGGCCGAGCTAGGGTTAGGGTTCGTCCCCAGGAGACCGGCAAGCCCGGCGCTAAGTGGTTCAGGCAAGGTAACAAAAATGCCATACACTTATCTGTAAGAAATAACAGTGTACAGGAACCCTCTTAGCCCTAACATCATCCTTTCTGAATATGGAAGCCAGCCCCAAAGTGGTCGTGGAAGTCTGACGAAAGGGCTAAGCACTTTTCTCTGAGTCACCACACTATACAGGGAAAGACCAATGTACATCTTCTTTCACGAGTAGGAAGCATTAATGAAAAGGTTCTGGAATTTCGAGGACTCTGACCCATCCTTATTGGTAATAAACCACCGTGTACAGGAAAACACCTTCAAATCTCATCAGTCTCCTCAATCCTGACTCCCATTCAACTTTGGATGTGTAGGACTAGGGAAATGTCCACATCTTATTGCTAAGAAAGAACGATGTCAGGGTAATGCCCTTCAAGTCACATCAGCCTTCCTGAAGACGGAAGCAGGAATCAAGGTGGTTATATTACCATGAGGTAAGGAAGATGTGCATAGAAGTGAGAAACAACAGTGGGCAGGACCTCTCTTCCAAGGAACAGTATCTTTGCTTAATGTTCAATCCCTATGGTAAGTGGTTGTGGGCATTTGTGAGGTCAAAATCTTGAGTGTTTTGTAAAACCTCTTGGCCATTCACAGATGAGACTAAGGTAGTTGGGGACTCCTAGGCAGTGATTTGTCCACTGTCAAAAATATGAAAAGATAAAAGAGACAGATGAGGTCTCCTCAGGCATTGTCCTTTATCCTCATCCTCCGTGAGGATGGCCATCTCTGGACAGCTCAGTGGCAGGGTCTCATTCACAGTGGGGGCATCTGTTCCTCACAGACATCAGGCAGGGAAATGGATTTGGTTCTCTGTGCCAGCCCAGCCACAGCTGAGTGTCACAGCACCCTCTCGTGGGCTCATAAGAGTTTCACTGTCACCAGGCAGGTCATTGTATTTGATAAACCACTGTGAGAGTTTGCAATCGCCTTCATCTGCAACCTCCTAGAGGCAAATGCAGGTGTCTGGTACCATGTGAAGTCATGTGAAGGCATTGTGAGAAATTGTCCTTTTGGTTAAGAAAAACATGGCTGGGGCTCCTGGCTGGCTCAGCCAGTTAAGCATGTGCCTTTGGCTCAGGTTATGTTCTCAGGGTTCTGGGATCGAGCCCGGGTTCCCTGTTCAGCAGGAAAGGAGTTAGGGAAATAGCTTAGAACCCACAGAGAATGTGAATAAAGGGGAGTGAAATGGAATTTGGTCTGTGTTTTGCTTTAGGGATTGGAAGTTAGTTTTTTCTCAATTGTGATTGTTCTTGAAACAGAGAAGCTGTATTGGTTTTTTTTTACCTTTAATTTTTTTCTAATAATAATTTTTTATTATGATATGTTAGTCACTATACAGTATTTCCTTAGTTTTTGATGTAGTGTTCCGTGATTCATTATTTGCATATAACACCCAGTGCTCCATGCAATATGTACCTTCCTTAATACCCATCACTGGCCCATCCCAATCCCCCACCCCTCTCCCCTCTGAAGCCCTCAGTTTGATTCCCAGAGTCCATAGTCTCTCGTGGTTCATTCCCCCTTCTGTTTAGGGTCCATTGTCTAAAGGGACAGACAGTGGAAGTTCACCAAATATAAGATCGAAATTTCATTGTTCATTATAGATGCCGCTAAGTAGTTCCCAGACATTTCATTCTACTGTAGTAATTCATTATACCTGTGCAGGTGCACGTGGAAGACAATTGATGCATGCAGAGTGGTAATAAAACACGCCCCTCAGTAGTAGAATAATAGGGGATGCATATGTGTAAAATTATTCGACTACAGCTTCCATGCTTTCCCTTTGGTTCCTTATTATCTATGAAATTGGACCATTCTTGTTCTCTAGGCTTAAACCTCATTGTCAGTATTTAGAGTTTTTCAATGCTGATCTTCTCCTGTATAAGTTACCAAAACCTAAAATATGTATGAACTTTAAAAAACGCTATATTGAAAATGACAGCAGGGAAGTTCCATTTTGTGAATATTGTGTCAATGGATCTCTATTTTGACATCAGTGTTCATTAGAAATGATGACATTTCATGTGAGTATAAATATCAATGTGAAAAAGAAAAGGTAGGAAGAACCTTGAATGTTTAAGTAATTGGTGAAATGACAGGTGTGTGTGTGTGTGTGTGTGTGTGTGTGTGTGTGTGTGTGTGTAATTGATTTTCAGTGAGTGGTTCAGCTTCTTGTAGGACCTCCGAGAGAGCCCAGGTGAACCTTTCAATGAGTTGGTATCTGTTTTCAGAACATGGGAATCTCTTAGTCCAATAGTCAATCAGGCAAGCTTTGAGGTCTTGAAGAGTTTCAGTCCTCAGCGATGGTGTTGCAGACCCTTGTGAGCAAACCCTAGGTATGCTCAGAGCCCTCATTAGCTGGTACCAACGTGTGACGATTTCAGACAGCATTTCCCAAAGAAGTACCTCTTGAGTCTCTGTCCTTGTCAGTTCCCTACACTTCCTTACACTAGTTATGTGATCAGTGTGTTTCAGGATAATCCCCACATGTGATTTTTGCTATTTCCTACTAGTCCTATCTGTTTCTCATCTTGTTCTTTTATGGTAGGGGTTGGGAAGCAACCTGTGTGGTGTAGGAAGGGGTGTGGTAGTTGTCTGCCTTCAGAGGACCGAATGATGCCTAGAAATTGTACTGTAGGTTGAGGTCAATTGTCCATCCTCTGAGTGTCAGGAATTCCATCACTTTACTTTGATGCTAGTCTGTTCTTCAAGCTGTCCTCAGAAGTAAGGACGTCATCCATCTAGGGAATACTGGTTTGTGTGTATGTTTTCATTTTAGGAAAGGCCTTTCTGTTCCTGAAAATAATACTGTAGAGTACCCTTTCTGGGTTTTATTGGACATCAGTCAATCTTTTGTGAAGTATTCGTTTATAAATAGACTTTTTATGGTTGATGAGCAGGAATTCTTTATTGACAAGTCTTTGTCAGTGTGTGTATTGCAAATCTTTACTTCCCAGACTGTGGTTCACTTTTTCATTTTCTTATGGTCATAAGATAAGGAGAAATGTCACATTTTTATGAAGTCCCACTGAATTCTTTTAAATGGTTAGTGCACCATATGTCCTACCCCAAGATTGACAGGTTCTGCATTTTCTTTCAGAAACTGTCCAATGGGAAGCTACAATCCATCTCAAATTTATAAATTGCATTTTTAATTCTAATAGGGTATTTATAGACTGGTTTGTATTTTCTATGTACACAATCATATTATCTGTGAATAGTTACAATTATCCCCTCAATTCTTATACTTTTTGTTTCCCTTGCCTTCTAACAGTGGTAGATTCTCCGATGCCATGTTGAATAGAGCAACATTGTTTGAAGATTTTAATATACCTTTCTCAATATCTGACAGAAAAAGCAGACAAAACATTGGTAAAAATGTGACCTAATTGACATATAGGGAACATTCCATCATAAGTGCAGAATACATTATTTGCAAGTGGTCATAGACTCTTTACCCAAATAAATGATAGATGGGGCCACGAATCAATGCTACAAATGTTAAACCCTGAAATTAACTAGATTCTATTCTTAGACCACAGGCGAATTGAGCCACAGTCATAGCGAAAAGAAAACCAGGAAGTCCTTCAATGTTTAAAATTAAATGGAACTTTGCTACATATCCTAAAGGTGAGAGAGGGAATCTCAATGGAAATTCTGAACCTTTTCTACATGAGGGCTCACACACAATGGCACTTTCTTTGTGAAGAGCATTATAATAACCTAGACAGGAGTTGAGCCTTAAGTCAGAATTCTGCCTGCCCCAGCCACACCTGGCAGCCTTGGCCTGTGGTCCCCCTCAGCTGTCCTTTCCGGTGGCCCTGAGCTAAGGGGGTGAACATGGCCGTATGGAAATTAGAAGCTCCCCACTCTTAGTGATGACGTTGCTATCGTATTGTCCTCACCAGTCCAACAACATGATTTCTCAGTGAAACATGACACAAGAGCGACTTCTTGGCCTTCCTTCAGGTTTGAAAATCATCTGGTGAGTCATCTATTAGAAATATGGATTCAACATGTGTTCTTTCTTCTAGAAAAGAAATAGACCCAATAGCAATTATGTGTTCCTTAGCACCTGTTCCTGAGAGACATCATACTGGCTCTTTGTAGCATTCTGCCTCTTAAACTTCTCAACTAGGGTGTAGATATTTTTAGGCACATTTTCAGACGGTTAGAAAGGGACTCAGATGATATGAGTCTCAGAGGATTTTAGTGTCAGAAACCTAAATGGGATCCACAAATTGACTCCAAATCCCTTGTTGTTCCATACAGGGTACTATTTCCCTCTTATCTCTGGTCTTCTCAATCCGGAAACCTATCAAGTATCAGGATTTTCTTGTCATGTGCACAAATGGAACGAATTCAGTGGGCCTTTTCACCTCTGCCCATGGTGATCATTAAGATCATTATCTTAGTGGAGGACCTCTGGGTAAGATACTCAAAGATCCTTAGGAATACAGACAGTATAATATTTTTCTGGTATTAAAGTTACTGAAACCAACTATCTTTTTTTGTCCATTCAGGCTCTGGTATGTTCAGAGGGTGCTGTAAAACAGGTCTGAAATAGTATTTAAAAACACTCAGCTCAGCCTCTTCTACAAAGTGAGCCAATGCTTATAAACATGGCTAAAATATTCCCTTACCTACGATGACTCCCCAGCCATAGTAGTGTTTATATGGTATGACTGTGACTTACATTAGTCAACATTTGCAGAGAAAGAACTTAGTGCATCCAGGGGTCACTTCATGTTGAAATTAGTTTGTGACAACGAGCTACTGTGTTTTATTCTGCAGTCCAAGGGAATGGTGCCAGACATCTCTAAGGAGTTCTAGCAGTTCTACAATTCTGATTTTAAGTGGTCTGTGTGCTTCAGAGATTTGGTCAGGAGAAGGGCAGGAGTCCAGAGACTGTGAACACTTCTGTTACATGTGCTGACCATGGAGCAGGTAGCTTTCTGTGGGCATCATTTTGATTTCTTGGTACTCTTGTGAAGGTGCTTTTGTCTCAAATTCCTCCATTTAGGAGTAATTATAATGATGAAAGTAATTTTTATCTTATATCATCTGTGGGCCCTGATCCTGGGATCCCAGGGAAGCTATCCTTTAACATTTTACCCGGTTCAAAATGATTGGGCAAAACCTCAAAGCATGGGCCCTATTTCTGCCCCAAGCACATGTTGTACATCTGCTTCAAGAAGAAAACAATAACCAAAAATGCCAACATGAAGATAAGAAAAAATAAAGAACCTCTTTGGCTCCCATAAGATTAAAGTCATACTGACATGTACATACTGAACATGCATGAAATCATTGCATTTCCTAAAGCCCAAGCCTTGGAGGGTCTGAGAGCCACTGATCTTGCCCAGAACCAGGCACACCCCAGCAGGGAGGTCTGGTGCAGAAAGGGAAGGGGCAGGACTCTGAGGGTGGTCTGCAGCTAGATGGGTCCCTGGAATGGGCCAGGTGTGTGTGGGGAGCCCAGCCCAGGACCCCACCTATGCCTATGCTGGGTTTGGGTAGAGGAGGCACCTCTTGGACCCCCTGCACTTTCAGGGTTCCAGGGGCTTCTGGGCGGCTTGCCTGGCTTCCCAGGGGCTGGGGCACCACCCTCCCTGACAAATCACCTCTTGGGAGTGGAGCTACGTCTCTGTGGGCTGTTCCAGAGTTGCAGTGGGGTGCAAACCTGGGACAGAAGAAGGGGAACTGGGAGAGAGAGAGTTGCCCTGCGGAGGTCCCGGCAGGTTAGAGAGCAGCGTGCACCATGGGTGGGGGGGTCTGGGGGTAGGGTGCGCCCTAGGTGGGAGGCAGGGTTCTGGAAGGGCACCTGGAGAGGGTTCATTGTGGGAACTCAGGTTAGTTTTCTTTTTCCTTTTAAAGTCTCTTCTGCCCCATGTTCTCAACTGGCCTTATTCCCCATACCTGTGAACTCCAGGGCGCCCACTCACCTGAGCTTTTGTGGGATTGGTTGCAGAATTTCAGGGTTTCCCCTGTTCCCCGGGAAGAGTGCGGGTAAGGACCTCACAGAGTCCCCACCTTCAGTGATGTGTCCCACGGTTCTCTGACACAGTGCAGGTGATGCATCTTGAGAAGTACCTCAAGTTCAGCAGGGTGTGCCCTGGTCCCCCAGGCACAGGTGTGGCCGTAGCAAGCCCCAGAGCCGTCCCGCAACTTCAGCATTATGCCCCGTGTGCCCCCAGGTTAGTGGTAATTGGCTGTTAGAATCATGCAGGAAAATCCTCCAGGTGGGGGCCTGAAGGAGGGCGTAAACCAGACCCCACTCTAATTGCATTGGGAATAGACGAATTGAGGGTTTCTTTAGAAGAGTAAGTCTGCTTTCCAGAAAAGGCAAGGTCATTGGTCTATTGAGAATGAAGATAATTACTGATATACAACAAGTATGTGTTGCCCCTGCACCCAGAAACCGAAGCAGGTGTGCAGGCTATAGGTCAGAGGTGCCTTCTTCTCCCCAGCTGACAGCACTTCTCTGCTCTGGCTACAAGACACCCGAGGTTTTGAACGTCAGCATCGGAGTCAGCGAGGCAGCTTGTCACAGGACGCCAGTGTTCAGAGAAAGCACAGGTATGTTTGGCAAAATGTCCTATCTATGTCAGGGCTGGAGGTAAAACCTCTCATTATCCCAAAACCTCCTGGGCTTTTCTCTTTTCTCTAGTTGAGCCACAAAGTAAAATTGAAGTAGCTGTCAGCATTCTGGGTTTGGTGCAAGAATTACTTAGTTTCCCTGGAGGTAGAACTTTGCAGGGGATCACAATTTCTGTCCATTTATTGCTTACAAATGTATTTTGACCATCTGTTTCCTAGGAACCCTCTTTTATTAGAAAGGGAAGGTGAGATTCACTCTGTGCCTGTTTGTAACATCTAATTTGTTCCTTCATCTAACAGTGTTTATTCAATTGGGCCTAAGATATGGTTTAGTGGCCAGTATCTAGAGTTAGGTGGCTTTTTTCATCTGATACAGACTTGGATGATGTCATTTGACAAAGGTGATGTTTCATCATTGATTAGTTTATTCATCAGAAGAGTTAAAATTAGGGTGGAGGGAAAATTCAAAATTATCCAAAGCGGCCTGTTCCTGTTTAAAAGTTGAGCTTGACTTTCTAGTTTTACTAAATGTATTATCTCGATATTTTGAGGTGCCATATTCTCTCTGTAGTTTCTTTGGTGGTGGAGTCAGAAGGAGAGTCTGGGAATTCTTTTGGATAGTGGCATGCTGGTGGCTTCAAGGGGCTTGGCGTCAGGAGCCTTGGGGTGAAGTCTGCAACTGCTTGTCTGACCCTGGGTGCATCTCCCAGAGGTTTTGTTTCCTCTTATGAAATTGCCGGCAGATAATGTTCTGCTTAAAGGGGAACCCTCCCATCCTGTTGGTTGGAATGCAAAGTGGTGCAGCCAGTCTGGGAACCAGTGTGGGGGTTCCTCAAAAAGTTAAACATTGAACAACCACATGATCCAGCAATTGCTGTCCTACGTATTTACCCAAAGGATAAAAAAATGCAGATTCGAAGGGGGTCCATGCACCATAATGTTTATAGCAGCAATGTCCACAGTAGCCAAACTATGGAGAGAATCCCAAAGTCCATGCACTGATGAATGGATAAAGCAGATGTGGGATACATATATATAATGGAATATGACCCAGCTTCAAAAAGAATGAAATCTTACCATTTGCAAGGATGTGGATGGATCTAGAGTGTATTAAGCTAAGCAAAATCAGTGAGGAAAGACAAATATCCTATGCTCTCACGCTTGTGGAATTTCAGAAAAAAAACAGATGAACAGAGTTGAGGGGTGATGAGAGAGGCAAACAAGGAAATAGACTCAACCTTGGAGAACAAACTGAGTGTTGCTGCAGGACATGGGTGTGGGGGTAAGAGTTAAATGGGTGAGGGGTATTAAGGAGGAATCTTGTGATGAGCACCGGGTACTGTATGCAGGTGATGAATCACTAAATCTTACCCCTGAAGCGAATATTCCATGGCATGTGAACTAACTGGAATTTAAGTAAAAGAAGAAAGGAAAAAGTGTTCTGCTTCATGAAGAGTGAGGTAAAGTTGTAGTGATTTGGGCTGTACTCTTCTATAGATGAGAGTTGTAGAACACCCTGTTGTAGGATACACTAGTTTCTTATCACATAAGGATTCCTCAAAAAGCTGCAATGAAAGATTCAGGTCTCAGAGCATGTTCATGTTCCACTGATATGTTACAGTTTGCACAGGTAGGAAAGAAGGTGGAGAGGAAGGCAACAGAAGGGGAAAGTAGGTGTGAACCTTTCATTAGTTAGCGTTATAGCTTTCTCATGAAAGTCTTGCGCCAGTGTGATTTTGGAAGCAGAGTGGGAATCCGGGAGCTTTGCAGGAGATGGGGGAGTTCCAGGTCTGGGTAAAGCTGACAGGGGGCCCAGAGGAGAGCTGAATGCATTCTGCAGCAGGATGTGGGCAGGGTGGGCTCCAGGTGTGGCTATGGGTCTCCTGGGTGAGAGTTGTGACAGGTGAGGGCTGTGTGCAAGTTCCTGGCTGAGGACAAGTGAGGCACAGGCGGAGAGCTGGCAGAGAACCTTTTTCTGGGCCACCAGCCTCACCCAACACACACAGTCTCATCTTCTGTCCCTGACGCTCCAATTCAGACTTCTCCGAAGGTGAGTGAGAACACATCAAGAGCATTCGAAACAGAAGGGAAAGCATGTGCAATGGCTCTGGGGCAGGAGAATTCCAGGTATGTCCAGGAGCAGCAAGAAGGCCCTGTGGCCACAGGAGACAGCTTAGGACATGAGCTCAGAGAGGTGACAGAGGGTGACAGAAAGCCATTCCAGGGCTATATCCCCATGAGACCCTGTTTCACTGGGCCATCCTGGCTACAATGTTGAGAACAGATGACAGAGGGTTGAAGATGGCAAGGCAGGTCAATGACGAAGCTTTTCCAGGAACTCAGGCACTGTGGACCAGACAGGTGGCCTTGGATGGAGTGGTTAGACCTATTCTGGGTCCATTTTGAAGATGGAGCTCACAGGATTTGCTGATGGGTTAGCTATTAGGAGCAGGAGAACGGAGGAATTAGGGTAACTCCCAGCTTTTGTGGGTTGTCGTGATCGAGGGGAAGGAGAGGGTTTCTCGGGAGGTAGGAGGTAGTCCGTGTTCCGCATGCTGAGGAAGGTGCCTTTCCCGGTGGGTCTGCTGAGGTTTGTGTCTGGGAGAACCTTTCACATCTCGTCCCTCAGCAATGCTCAAGTACAAGTATCCCCCGTTTTTAAACGTTCACAGTAAGACACTGGGATTTCTTGAAAAACTATGTTATTACCCAGCTTCAGTAAGAGGAAGAGACCTGAAGAGGATTTTCCTCTTATGAAAAAAGGTGAACAGTGAGAATCGCATTCAGCATCTGTTTTGGGGAGAAGCACGACAAAGGCAGTGTGCTCCCCAACCAGCTCCTTCCGCTGGGAACTGCTCTCCGCATCCAGCCACCAGTACTTTGAATTGTGTTTGTGAGCCTCTGCTGTGCTTTATCTTCATTTATGCTGGGCCTCCATTGGAAACTTGTGTGCTGAGGCCTAAGAAAAGCCAAAGAGAAGGAATTTTGGAGTCTGAGCACACTGTCTAATTGTTCCATGTAAATTAATGGCCATTCCTTCTTGACACCATTTCTGCTGTGCAAGGTTTCTCAGAAGCTCTGTACTTTCAAAGAGCAGGGAAACCTATACCCCATGCTGTGGGGTTAGTTTTAGTCTCCATGCTGGACAGAACATTTCATGACTGTCGGATTTTCTCACTCAAACATTGAGACTTTGACCGCCTTCACCCGTTTCTACCACCCCATCCCCGAATCTGGCACCTACCAATCTGCTCTCAGTATCTATGCGTTCAGTATTTGTTTATTCCACGTGGAATGTACATGAGAGCATCTGGTATTGGTCTTTCTGTGTCTGAGTTACTTGGCATAAGGCCCCCAAGGTCTGTGTTTCCATGTCTCGTTCTTGTGAATAATGCTGCAGTGAACGTGGGAGTGCATCTGTCTTTTTGAGGCAGTATTTTTGTGTTCTCCGAATCAATACTCAGTAGAGCCATTACTGGGTCATGTCGTAGTTGCTTTTATTTTTTCAGGAACCTCCATACCGTTTGTCACAGTGGCTGCACCAATTTCCATTCCCACCAACAGTGCACAGTGTCTCCTCGTCTGCACACCCTTGAGCCCACTTGGTGTCTGTCTCTGGGACAATTGCTGTTCCAACAGTAGTGAGCGGATAGCCGATTGTGGGTTTGACTGATGTTTCCCTGACGATGATTAGTGATGTCGAACAACTCCTTCTGTCTGTTGGCACCTGTGTGCCATCTTTGGAAGGTATCTATTCACATATTCCCCACATTTTTTATACTTTTTTTTGTTTTGATTTGTATGTGTGTTGTGTGTATTTTGGATATTAGCCTCTTCTCACACATATGATTCACAGATAATTTTTTCTTATTGGGTCAGTGGCCTTTTAAGTTTTTGATGGTTTCTTTTGCCGTGTGGAAGATTTCAGTTTGATGTTGTTCCACTTGTTTATTTTTGCTTTTGTTGCCTTTGCATTTGGTGTCCGATCTGAAGACTCTTTGCCAAAACCAATGTCAAGAGACTTAGTACCTGTGTCTTCTTGGAGGTTTATGGATTCAGGTCTTATGTTCAAATCATTCATCCATTAAAAATTTTGTGTGTGGTGTAAGAAAGTGACCCAGTTATATTCTTCTGCATTTAGTGTCCAGTTTGCCTGTTACCGCTCACTGAAGACACAGTCCTTCCCTCATGGCATATCTTCTGCTGCTGTGTCGTAAGTTAGGATCATTTACGTGTGGGTAAGTTTCTGAGCTTTCTGTTCTGTTCCACTGACCTGGTGTCTGTGTTTATGCCAGTACCATCCTGTTTTGATGACAACAGCTTTGTAATCTAGCTTGAAATACAGGTGTGTGTTGACTGCACCTTTCTTTCTCCAGGTTGCTTTGGGTATTTGGGGTCTTTTGTGATTCCATACAAGTTTGAGGACTGTTTTCTATTTCCTCGAATAATGCCACTGGAATTCAGATAAGGATTTCATCACATCTGTCGATTGCTTTGGGTACGATGGACATGTTCACATAATTAACTTTTCCAGTTAAGGAGCATGGCGTAAGCTTCCATTTGTTTGTGTTGCCTTCCAAATCTTTGACCCATACATTCTGCCCCCCTCGACACACGTGTTTTTCATTTCTTTTCTGCCATGTGTTGAGTGTACTATGTCTTTCTCATTCTTGGTTACTTTTATTCCTAGATTTTTTTTTCATGCAATTGTAAATGGCATTGCTTTTTTATTTCTCTTTGCGAAAGTATGTCATCAGTATACAGAAATGCAACAAGTTGGGTCATCTGTGTGGCTCCATAGGTGAAGCGTCTGCCTTTAGCTCAGGTCATGATCCCAGAGTTCTGGGATCGAGCCCCATGTTGGGCTCCCTGCTTAGCGAGGGTCTGCTTCTCCCTCTTTCTGACACTCCCCCTGCTCCTGCTTTTTCTCTTCCTGTCAAATAAATAAATAAATAAATAAATAAATAAATAAATAAAATCTGAAAAAAAATAAAGACAACAGGTCTCTGTATATCGACTTTATATCCTGCAGCTTTCTTGAATTTGTTAATTCTAACAGTTTTTTTGTGTGGAATCTTTCGGGATTTCATGTCATTTGCAAATAGTGACAGTTTTCCTGTATGGATTTCATATCTTTCTCATTTTTAAAATGATGTTAGTCACCCTAGAGTACTTCATTTGTTTTTGATGTAGTGTTCCATGATTCATTGTTTGCATATAACACCTAGTGCTCATTATGACACGTGCCCTCCTTTTTTTTAAAAAAAGAATTTATTTATTTATTCGACAGAGATAGAGACAGCCAGCGAGAGACGGAACACAAGCAGGGGGAGTGGGAGAGGAAGAAGCAGGCTCACAGCGGAGGAGCCTGATGTGTGGCTCGATCCCATAACCCTGAGCCGAAGGCAGACGCTTTACCGCTGTGCCACCCAGGTGCCCCAATATGTACCCTCCTTAATACCCATCACCAGGATAACCCATTCCCCTTCCCCTCCCTTTCTGCAGGCTTCAGTTTGTTTCCCAGTTTCAGTAGTCTCTCATGATTCATCTCCCCCTGTCATTCTCCCCTTCACTTTTCCCTTCCATCTTCTAATGTCCTCCATGCTATTCCTTCCATTCCACATAGGAGTGAAACCATATGATAATTGTCTTTCTCTGCTTGACTTAATTTCACTTAGCATAATCCCCTCCTGGTCCATCCACGTTGGTGCAAATGGGGGGTATTCATCCTTTCTGATGACTGAGTAATATTCCATTGTGTAGATGAACCACATCTTCTTTGTCCATTCATCTGCTGAAGGACACCTTGGCTCCTTCATCAGTTTGGCTATTATGTACATTGCTGCTATGAACATTGGGATACAGGTGCCCCTTCTTTTCATTACTCTGTGTCTATGCGGTAGATACCCAGTAGTGCAATTGGTGGGTCATAGGATAGCTCTGTGTTTAACGTCGTGAGGAACCTCCATATTGTTTTCAAAAGTGGCTATACCAGCTTGAATCCTCACGAGTAGTGTAAGATGGTTACGCTTTCTCCACATCCTCTCTGACTTTTTTTTATTTCCTGTCTTGTTAATTTTTTTTCAAGATTTTATTGATTTATTCCACAGAGATAGAGATAGACAGTGAGAGAGGGAACACAAGCAGGGGGAGTGGGAGAGGAAGAAGCAGGCTCATAACGGAGGAGCCTGATGTGGGGCTCGATCGCATAATGCCAGGATCACGCCCTTAGCCGAAGACAGACGCTTAACCACTGTGCCACCCAGGTGCCGCCTGCCTTGTTAATTTTAACCATTCTAACTGGTGTATGGTGGTATCTCATTGTCGTTTTGATTTGTATTTGCCTGATGGCAAGTGATGTGGAGCATTTTTTCATGTGTCTGTTGGCCATTTGTATGTCTTCTCTGGAGAAGTATCTCTTTGTGTCTTCTGCCCATTTTTTGGGTGTCGAGTTTGAGGCGTTCTTTATAGATCTTGGATACCAGCCCTTTATCTGTAATATTATTTGCAGATATCTTCTTCGATTCCATAGGATGCCTTTTTGTTTTTTTGATCATTTGCTTTGCCGAGCAGAAGTTTTTATCCTGATGAAGTGCCAATAGTTCATTTTTGCTTTTATTTCCTTTGCCTTTAGAGACATGGCTTGCAAGAAGTTGTTGTGTCCAAGGTTGAAGAGTTCTTTTGATTTTGATATGAGACAGGAATCCATTATCTTTCTTTCTTAATTTTATTGGAGTCCTCTGTCTTTCTTGGTGAGTCTAGCTAAGTTTGTCAGTTTTGTTTATCTTTCCAAAAAAGGCAGCTCTCATTTTCATTTTTTTTCTCCTTTTAGTCTCCATTGGATTTATTAATGCATTCCTTTTTGTTATTTCCTTATTTCTACTAATTTGTGGCTTTGTTTGTTCTTTTTTTTTTCTAATTCTTTACCACATAAATCAGGTTGTTTATTGGAGAGCATTCTCATGGATTGATGAAGACTTGAATTTCTATGAACGTCCCCCATAAAGCTACTTTTGCTGCATCCCATAAGTTTTTGTAAGTTGTCTTTTTCATCAGTGTCAAGGTACTTCTAAAATTTTTTTGATTTCTTCTTTGACTGTTGGTTGTTCAGTAGCATGTTGTTAAATCTCCACACATTTATTTAAGATTATTTAAGTATCTGACAGAGAGTGAGACAGCGAGAGAGGGAACGCAAGCAGGGTGGTGGGAGAGGGAGAAGTGGGCTTCCCACTGAGTAAGGAGCCTGATTCGGGGCTAGATCCCAGGATCCTGGAATCACGACCTGAGCTGAAAGCAGATCCTTAACAACTGAGCCACCCAGGCCCCCCAATCTCCACCTATTTTTGACTGTCCCATTTTTTTCTTGAGACTGATTTCTAGTTTCATATCATTGTGGTTGGACAAGATTTGAAGCAGAAGGTGAAAAGAGCATTCAGATGAAAGGTTTGTTTCCTGGAGGGTTTTCTGAGGGCAGACCATGAGTTCAGTGGGGATGGAGGAAGGTTTTGTGAGACGGGGGGTGGGGTTAACCCTCGTTAGAATTACTGACTACTACCATGCAGGCTGTGTGCTACCGTTCACACCGTAGTCCTGATGGACTGGTACTTCATTAGAAATATTTTCTAGGAGGTGTAGGCATAGTCTTCACTTAAAGAAAGGTGCCATGTGGGTTCATGGCATGACCCCAGGTCAGCAACCAGGATGTTTGCTATTGTGGGGGATCAGAACCAGGCTTTCTGTGGGAAGTGACAGAAATAGGGTATGGTGAGCTCCATGACCATAGGTGAGGTCCCTAGTGACCCACTGGGTGTTGGGTTCTGTGGATCTGTCTCATCAGGTGCTGTGGAATTCAGGGACACCCTCCTCTCTGTGGATTTGTGTGGAGACAGGTAGACATCAGTGTCTGGCCAGGCACGAGGGTCACACTGGACCACCACCAGAGGTGCAGCGTGCGTGGGAGCCACTGCTTGGTTTCCACGAAAGCTGACCAGGGTCTGTGACCGTGATTCCTAGCAG
Source organism: Ursus americanus (assembly GCF_024610735.1). Taxonomy (NCBI): domain Eukaryota; kingdom Metazoa; phylum Chordata; class Mammalia; order Carnivora; family Ursidae; genus Ursus; species Ursus americanus. The sequence goes on along the minus strand of NW_028273707.1, from coordinate 324,940 downwards.
CTGCAAGGGGAGAGGAGGCCGGGGGTGGTGCACACTTCCTAGAGTTGTGGTCAGGACTAGTCTGGAGCCCACTGAAGTCAGCCACACTGGGCACAGAAGGCATCCAGTCAGTGTAGCTGTGGGCACTGCTCCCATGGCACTTTCAGGCCGGCTCCATGCTGCCACCTCCTGCATTTCATCATCATCTTCAAGGTCATGTGCCTCTGCTCTTGCCCCATGGCCTCCGGGGTATTGTCCGTCCTCCATCTGGCCCTCGTCCCTGGTGCCCTGTGCAGTCCAATGCCAGGGTACCTGTCTTGAGACAAATATCTGGCCCTGATGGAACACTTCCATGGATCTCGTGTAATGTGAGGGTGATGCCCTGCACTGGAAGGGGGCTACAGGTCCCCAATCAGGAGAGCCATGTCTCCCTTTTCAGCATGGCCTGCCCGCCCCTCAGTCTTCTTAGGGAAGCTCTCCCCACTTCCTGAGATGACAGCCCTGAACTTAAATATGAATGTCATTTTACATATCTCTATGCCTTAGTTCATCCATGGCATGTCTTTCAACCCCATCAGTGGGTTTTTTTTAGAAGTTCTGAAGGGCTGTCTGCTCAAGGAGGGGATGACCTGGGTGGGGCAGCTTTCCCTCTCATCTCCCTCAGCATGTCTCTGAGCCCTGGGGCCAGCTGTCCCACTGAGGATTGAGGGACACGAGCCAGCCCTTCCTGAGCCCAGGCTGTGTCAGCTCATAGACTGATGCGTGTCAGAGTGGTGGGTAGCTGGCATGGGCCAGAGGCAGGCAGTGTCTCCTTCTCATTCCTTCCCTCCCTTCCTCCCAGAGTTAGCTCAGAGCAGCCTTCAACCTCTGCATCTCCAGATCCCTTGACCTGTGCCTCCTGTGTTCAGCTGGTGACCTTGGAGTTTCGCATGGATTCTACCTCACGTACCCTCTCCCGTAGCAATTCCTGGATCAGGGGAGGGATCGGACCCTTGTCTGCTTTTGGTCTTCTTCCTGTCCAGCACCAAGCCCACCCACCTTTGCATCTTCCATGTATGTGCTTGGAAGCAAGCCCATCCACAGGGAACCTATTAGCCAAATGGATCCAGGCAATGAACACTGAAGTAGAGATCCAGGATCCATAATAAACCTGCTCTGAAACCTGTCCCAAAGTCTGTGAGTCTCTCACACTGAAACAAAAACAATAATAGCTTTCTGGACTGTGAAGTGACATGTGTCTCTACTTCCAATCTTGAATGCATTGGTGCTGAGCCTGGACTGAAAAGGACCATGGCTCCCATGGGCTGGGATCCACGGTAAGAACTCAGTGAAATCTGAATTTGATTCATGTAGTGAATAATTATTGTAGAGCGAATCCTCCCAAGTAGGGCTTATGCACAGTGCACAGGAAAAGCTTTTTCAAAGAGGTTCCTGAAAGAAAAAATCTTTTTTAGAAATTTATTTTAATTCCAGTAGAGCTAACATACAGTGTTACATTCGTTTCAGGTGTACAATAGAGTGATTCAGTAATTCTATAAATTACTCAGTGGTCATCAAGAAAAGTGTCCTCTTAATCCCCTTCACCTATTCCACTCAACCCTCTATCCACCTCCTCTTGTAACCATCCGTTTGTTCTCTATTGTTAAGAGTTTGTATTTTGGTGTGTCTCCTTTTTCTCTTTTAGTTATTTATTTTTGTTTGTTGCTTAAATTCCCTATTAGAGTGACATCTTATGGGATTTGTCTTTCTCTGAATGCCTGATTTTAGTTAGGATAATACTCTCTAGCTCCATTCATGTGGCTGCAAATGGAAGGTTTCATTCTTTTTCAAGCCGAGTAATACTCCATTGTGTGTGTGTATGTGTGTGTGTGTGTGTGTGTGTGTGTGTGTGTGTGTGTGCACGTGCGTGTGTGTGAATACACATCTATCATCTCATTTGTCAATTTTTCTACAGACACTTGGGTTGTTTCCATATTGTGATATTCTAAATAATGGTGCAAGGAACATAGGGGTGCACGAATCCTTTTACGTTACTGTTTTCCTATTCTTTGGGTAAATACGAGTAGTGTGATTGTTGGATCGTAGGGTAGTTTTATATTTAATTTTTTCAATAACCTTCATACTGTTTTCCACGGTGGCCACCACAATTTGCATTCCCACCCACAATTCACGAGGATTCCCCTTTATCCACATCCTCTCAACACCTGTTCTTTGTTGTGCTTTTGATGTTAGCCATTCTGACATGTTTGAGGTATTACCTCATTGTCCTTTGGATTCACATTTTCCTGATGATGGGTGATGGTGAACATCTTTTCACGGGACTGTTGGCCATTTGTATTTCTTCTTTGGAGAAATGTCTGTCCATGTCTTCTGCCTATTTTTTAACTGGATTATTTGTTTTTTGGGGGTCGAGTAGTATCAGTTGTATATGTTTTGGACACTATCCCTTTATTGCATATGATCTTTGCAAATATCATCTCCCTTTGAGTAAGTTGTCTTACTATTTTTACGTTTTCATTGTTCTTCTGCCATGTGGAAACTTTATTTTGCTGTATTCCCAATAGTTTATTTTTGCTTTCATTTCCTTTGCCTCAGGACACAGTCTAGAAAAACATTAATATGGTCCATGTCAAGAAGTTACTGTCTTCCCTCCTGTAGGATTTTAATGGATTCAGGTCTTATATTGAGGTCTTGAAACTGTTTTGTGTTTGTCTGTATTGTGTAAGAAAGCAGTCTAATTTCATTCTTTTGTGCGTAGCTGTCTAGTTTTCCCAACAAAATTTGTTGTAGAGACTGTCCTTTTCCCTTTTGATATCGTTGCTTGCTTTGTGGAAGATTCATGGACCACATAATTATGGGTTTCTGTTTGAACTTGTATCCTGTTCCTTTGGTCGCTGTGTCTATTTTTGTGCCATACTCTCTTGTTAGGATGACTGCAGCTTTGTAGTATAACCTGAAATCTGAAATTGTCAGTCCTCCAGCTTTGTTTTTCTTTTCCACATTGCACTGGCTGTTCGGAATCTTTAGTGGTTCCATACAAATGTTTAGGATTGTTTATTCAAGGTCTTTTGTTCTTTAATTTAAATTCAATTAGCCAACTTACAGTACATCATTAGTTTCAGATGTAGTCTTCAATCAATTTTCAGTTGTGTGTAACACCCAGTGCTCATTGTATCGTGTGACCTCCTTAATGCTACTCACCCAGTTACCCCCCCAAACTTCTCCTCCAGCAATCATCAGTTTCTTGTGATAGTTAAGAGTCCATCATGGGTTTTCTCCCTCTCTGATGACTTCCCATTCTATTTTCCCTTCCTTCCCCTATGGTCACCTTCCTTGTTTCTGATATTCCACATAGGAGTGAAAGCATATGATCATTGTCTTTCTTTCATTGACTTATTCCACTCAGCATAATACCCTCCAGCTCCACCCAGGTAGGTGTGATGGTAAGTATTCATCCTTTCTGATGGCTGAGTAATATTCCACTATAGATATGATCCACATCTTCTTTATCCATTCATCTATCCATGGTCATCTGCACTCCTTCTGCAGCTTGTCTATTATGGATATTGCTGCTATGAACACTGTGGTGCATGTGTCCCATCTTCACTACCTCTGTATCTTTGGGGTAAATACCCAGTAGTGCAATTGCTGGGACATAGGGTAGCTTTATTATAACTTCTTGAAGAAACTCTGTACCATTTTCAAGAGTGGCTGTACTGGACTGCATTTGTACAGGGGTGTAAGAGTGTTCCCATTTCTCCACATCCTCTCCAACATGTATAGTTTCATGTCTTCTTATTTTTAGATATTCGGCCTCGTGTGATATGGCATCTATAGGGGTTTAGATTTGCATTTCCCTGAAGCCAAGTGATATGAAGCATTTATGCATGTATCTTTTGGTCACCAGTACGTCGTCATCAGTGAAGTGACTTCCCATTTTAATCCATCTCAAGACCTAAAGCTGGGTAAGGCACTGAAGCTGGATGGTGCCATCGGTTGGAAGTGTGGAGAATTTCAAAAGATCTCCTTGGAGAGCAAGTTTAAAGGTCAGTTTGAAGCTACTAATTGGATCCGGGGAGATCTCTGAAAGTGGGGGTTGCCTGCGATGGGCTGAGGAGGGCCCTCCGATTTTCCTATGAATCCTTGCTGCAGCCCCAAATGACAGTTTCCTGCTGTGGGGCAGGCTGAGTCCTCTAGTCGTGCAGAGGTGAGCCCAATGCCTGGTGCCTTGGAGGCAGGCAAACAGGGAGGGACCCTCAGCAGAAGACCCAGGGTTAGGTTAGGCCTCAAGAGACAGCAGGTCCAAACTGCCCAGTGCTCAGAGAACTCCCAGGCCGACTGAGATGAGGGCACAAGCGTGGGTGAGTGTGAGCCTTGGGGTTTCATCCGGAATGGCCCACAAAGGTCGGGGTTCAGCAGAAGGAGCTCTCAGGGGGTGCCCCAATTCTCTTGCACTGAATGCTCTGTTGTGCCCCCAAACGGTACAGTTTCCTGTGGGCTGCAGGCTGAGTCCTACAGTGGGGCTTGTGTGTCCCCAATCCCCCGGAGTAGGGTGCCAGGACCCTGGGGAGGGGCCCCTCTGTGGCTAACCTAGTGTAAGGTTTAGGGTCCAGGAGCCCGGCAAGGACAATCTGCAGGCTGTGCAGCGAGCTCTGTGGAGGGCTGAGAGGAGGCCATGGGGGATGGTGAACATAGGCCTCAGGGTTGGGGCACGGGGGGCTGCCAAAGTGGGGACAGGCCCTGGGGGCCTCCCCATGTTCTCATGCCCTGTAGGCTCCGTAGAGCCCCAAGGGGCACAGTTTCCTTTCCGGTGGCAAGCTGAGTCCTGCGGTGTGGTACAGGTACCCCAATTCCCTGGGGCTGTGGTGTAAGGCTCCTGGGAGTCCCCCACACCCGCGGCCGACCTAGGGCTAGGGTTAGGCCCCAGGAGCCCCGCAGGCCCGATCTGCTGGCTGTATGGCGAGCTACATGGGCTGAGGTGAGGGTGCAGGGAGGGTGAGCGTGGGCTTCAGGGTTGGGTTGTGGGAGGCCACCGACGTTCGCTGGTAGCTCAGGAGGGCCCTCCTGGTTCTCCCACCCTGAACGCTCTATGGCCTCCCAAGGCGCACGGTTTCCTGCGGGGTGGCAGACTGAGTCCTGCTGTGGGGCTCAGGTGTCCCGAATCCCCGCGGCTCTGGCTCCAGGCTCCTGGGGAGGGGCCCCTCCACAGATGAACTAGGGTTAGGGTTGGGGCCCAGGAACCCCGCAGGCCAGATCTGCCCGCTATGTGGCGAGCACTGCTGCGGGCTGAGGTGAGGGTGTGGGGTGGGGTGAGCATGGGCTTCAAGCTTGGGTTTAGGGATCGCTGAAGTTCGCAGGGGACTCTGGGGGCCCTCCTGGTTCTCCCGCCCTGAATGCTCTACAGCCTCCCAAGGAGCACGGTTTCCTGTGGGCTGGCAGGCTTTATCCTGCAGTGGGGCTCAGGTGTCCCCAGTACCTGGGGCTGTGGCACCGGGACCCAGGGGAGGGGCCCTACCCAGCCAAACTAGGGTCAGGTCTAGGCCCCAGGAACCCGGCAGGCCTGATCTGCCGGCTCTGCGACGCGCTTGGTGGCAAGCTGAAGGGAAGGCGTGGGGCGGGATGAGCGTGGGCCTCAGGGTTGGGGTGTAGGGGGCCGCCGAGGATGGCTGGGGTCTCAGAGGGGCCCTACCAGTTCTCCTGAACGGGATGCTCTGCGGCGCCCCAAGGGGCATGGTTTCCTGAGGGGTGGCAGGCTGAGTCCCGTGGTGTGTTCCAGGGGTACCCAATCCCCGGGGTTAGGGTACGGATTAGGGTACGGGTTAAGGTTAGAGTATGAATTATGGTTAGGGTATGGGAGAGGGTAGGGTTTAGGGTTAGGGTAAGGAGAGGGTATGGGTTAGGTTTGGGTTTAGGGGTTACAAGTTAGACGTTATGGGTTAGGGTACAGATTAGGGTTCAGGGTACGGGTTAGGGTTTAGGGTTTGGGTTTAGGGTTAGGGTTAGGGTTGGAGTAGGGGTTAGGTTTAAGGTACGGATTAGGGTTAGTGTACTGGTTAGGGTACGCATTAGGGTACGGTTATGGTTAGTGTTGGCATTCGGATTAGGGTACGGTTTAGGGTACGGGTTAGGGTACGGGTTAGGGTTAGGGTACAGTTTAGGGTTATGGTACAGGCCAGGTTACGGTTTAGGGTTAGGGTTAGGGTACGGGTTAGGGAATGGGTTAGGGATAGGGATAGGGTACGGTTTAGGGTTAGGGTATGGGTGTGGGTACGGGTTAGGGTACAGGTTAGGGTTAGGTATGGGTTAGGGTATGGGTTAGGGTCCGGGTTAGGGATAGGGTACAGGTTAGGGTATGGGTTAAGGTTAAGGTAAGGGTACTGGTTAGGGTTAGGGTACGGGTTACGGTTTAGGGTTTAGGTTTACGGTTAGGGTATGGGTTAGGTTTAGGGTACGGGTACGGTTAGGGTACGGGTATGGTACGAGTTAGGGTATGGGTTATGGTCAGGGTTCAGGGTTAAGGTTAGGGTATGGGTTAGGGTACTTGTTAGGGTTAAGGTTAAGTTTAGGGTACGGTTTAAGTTATGGGTTAGGGTACAGTTTAGGGTTAGGGTTAGGGTACAGGTTTGGGTACGCGTTAGAGTACGTGTTAGGGTTAGGGTACAGGTTAGGGTTCGGGTTAGGGTATGGGTTAAAGTTAGGGTTAGAGTATGGGTTAGGGTAAGGGTTAGGGTTAGGTTACTGGTTAGGGGTAGGGTTAGCTGAAGGGGTAGGGTTAGGGGTAGGGTTAGGGTTATGATAGGGGTCGGGGTATGGTTAGGGTTTAGGGTTAGGGTTTGGGGTTTGGCTTAGTGGTTAAGGTAAGGGTTTAGTGTTTAGGGTTTCGGATTTAGGGTTAGGGGTTAGGATTTAGGGTTTAGTGTTAATGTAGGGTTTAGGGTTTAAGGATTAGGGTTTACGGTTAGGTTTAGGTTAGGGTCAGGGTTAGGGTAAGGGTTAGGGGTTAGTGTTAGGGTTAGGGTGAGGGTTAGGGGTTAAGGTTTAGGGTTTAAGGTTAGGGGTTAGGGTTTAGGGTTAGACCCCAGTAGGCCAGCAGGACCGATGCAACGGCTGTGCGGCGATCGGAGGAGTGGGCCAATGTGAAGGCGCTGGTGAGCGGCAGCATGGGCCCAACCATTTTGGTGCAGGAGGGCCTTCGAAAGTCGCCGGGGCCTCGGAGTGCCTTGCCCGTTCTCCCGCTCTGAATGACTAGCGGGGCCCCTAGCGGCTCGGGTGGCTGAAGGGCAACAGGGTGAGTCCGGCACATGGGCTTGTGGTCCCCATCCTCGGCGTTGCGGAGCCACGCCACTCGGGAAGTGCCTCTCGGGGGCTGACCTACACTTAGGGTTAGTCCCCGGGAGGCCGGCAGGCCCGATACACCACATGTGCGGTGATTGGAGCGGTGGGCCGAGGTGAGGGTGCTGGTGAACATGAGCCTGGGCCGAAGCGTTTTGGTTCCGGGCACCTTCGAAGGTTGGAGGGAGTTCGGAGGGCCCTGCCAGTTCTCCAACACTGAATGAATGGTGGTGCCCCTAGCGGCACGTTTAGGAAGGGACCCTCAGGGGCCGTCCTAGGGTGTAGGGTTAGCGCCCAGTAGGCCGGCAGGCCAGATCTGCCAGCTGTGCGAAGGGCAGAGGTGTGGGCCGAGTTGAGGGCGATGGCGAGCGGGAGCATGGGCCTCAGGGTTTTGGCGCCCTGGGCCTTGCAATGTTGCCATGGCTCAGAGGGCCCTGCCCTTTCTCCTGCCCTGAATAACCAGCGGCGCCCCTAGTGGCTCCGTTGGCGGTGGGGCAGCAGGGTGAGTCCTGCACTGTGGCTTGGGGATCCCCAATCCCCGGCGTTGCGGGGGCAGGCCCCTTGGGAGGAGCTCCTCCTGGGCTGACCTTGGGTTAGAGTTAGCCCCCAGGAGGCTGGCAGGCCCAATCCTCTGGCTGGGCGGCGAGAGGTGGGCGGGCAGAGGTAAAGGCGCTGCCGAGCGGGAGCATGGGCCCCTGCATTTTGGCGTGGGAGGCTTCAAATGTCGCTGGTTTCTCCAGGGCCCTGTCGTTCTCCCGCCCTGAATGACCGGCGGCACCCCTAGCGGCCCGGGTGGCGGCATTGAGGCAGGGTGATTCTGGCTCTGGGGCTTGGGGTCCCCGATCCCCAGTGTAGCAGCAGCAGGACCCTTGGGAGGGGCCCCTGAGGGGCCGACCTAGGATTAGGGTTAAGACCCAGGAGGCCGGCAGGCCCAATCCGCCCGCTGGGCTGAGAGCTGAGGGGCAAGCCAAGGTGAGGGCGTGGGGAGTGGGAGCGTGGGCACCAGCGTTTTGGACCAGGGAGCCCTTGAAAGTCACCGGGGGCTCGGAAGGCCCTGCCCCTTCTCTCGCCCTGAATGACCTGCGGCGTCCCTAGCGGCCCGGGTGGCGACAGTGCGGCAGGGTGAGTCTGGATCTGGGGCTCTGAGTCACCAAACCCCAGCGTTACAGAACCAGGCCCCTTGGGATGTCCCCCATGGGGCCGACCTAGGGTTTTGGTTAGCCCCCAGGAGCCCGGCAGGCCTTATCCACCAGCTCTGCAGCAACCAGAGGGGCGGGCCAAGGGGAGGGCGCTGGTGAGCAGGAGCGTGGGAGCCACCTTTTTGCACAAGGGTGCTTTGAAGGTCGCAGGGGAAACGGAGCACCCTGCCACTTCTCCCACACTGAATGACCCGTGGCTCCCCTAGCGGCCTGGGTGGTGGCGCGGCAGCAGGTGAGTCCGGCGCTGGGTCTCAGGGGTCCCCAATCCACTGTGTTGCGGCGCCAGGCCCCTTGGGAGGGGCCCCTCGGGGGCTGACCTAGGTTAGGGTCAGCCCCCAGGACGCCAGCAGGCTCAATCCGCCAGCTGTGCGGCGAATGGAGTGGTGGGTCGAGGTGAGGTCTCTGTCGAGAGGGAGCTTGGGCCCAAGCATTTTGGCTCCAGGGGCCTTTTAATGTTTCCGGGGACTCGGCGGGCCATGCCCATTCTCCTCCCTGAGTGACCGGCAGTGCCCCTAGCTGCCCAGGTGGCAGCGGGGCAGCAGGGTGAGTCAGGCGCTGCGGCTCGGGTATCCCCAATCCCCGGTGTTGCGGCGCCAGGCCCCTTGGGAGGGGCCCCTCGGGGGCCAACCTAGGGTTAGGTTTAGCCCCAGGGAGGCCGGCAGGCCCTATTCGCCAGCTGTGTGGAGACTGGAGTGTCGGACCGAGGTGAGGGCGCTGATGAGCGGGAGCGTGGGCTCGGGTGTTTTGGCGCGGGGGGCTTTTGAAGGTCGCCGTGTCTCGGAGGGCCCTGCCTGTTCTCCCGCCCTGAATGAACGGCAGCACCCCAAGCCCCCGGGTGGCAGCTGGGTGGCAGGGTGAGTCAGGTGCTGAGGCTCAGGATCCCCAATCTCCGGTGTTGGAGCGCCAGGCCCCTTGGGATGGGCCCCTCGGTGGTCAATCTAGGGTTACGGTTAGCCCCCAGAAGGCCAGTGGTCCCGATCAGCGGCTGTGCAACACGCGAAGGGTTGGGCCGAGGTGAGGGCGCTGGCGAGCCTTAGCATGAGCCCAAGCCAAGCACGGGGGGCCTTTGAATGTCAGCGGGTGCTCGGAGGGCCCTAACCATTTTCTTGCTCTGATTGAACGGTGGGCCCCTAGCGGCTCGGGTGGCTGAAGGGAAGCAGGGTGAGTCTGGCACTTGGGCTCGGTGTCCCCATCCCCAGCGTTGCGATGCCAGGCCCCTTGGGCAGGGCCCCAGGGGTGCCGACCTATGGTTAGGGTTAGCCCCCAGGAGTCCGGCAGGTCCGATACACCACCTGTGCGTCGAGCGGCGAGTTGGGCCGAGGTGAGGGTGCTGGTGAACATGAGCCTGAGCCCAAGTGTTTTCGTTTGGGGCGCCTTCGAGGATCGGCAGTTTTCGGAGGGCCCAGCCCGTTCTCCCACCCTGAATGAACGGTGGCATCCCTAGCGGTCCGGGTGGGGCGGGGCGGCAGGGTGTAACTGACGATGGGGTTGGGGGTCCCCAATCCCCAGCATTGGGCCGCCAGGCCCCTTAGGAGGGGCCCTTCGGGGGCCAACCTAGAGTTAGGGTTAGCCCCTAGGTGGCCAGCAGGCCCTATTCGCCAGCTGTGTGGAGAGCGGAGTGGCGGACCCAGGTGAGGGCGCTGGTGAGCGGGAGCGTGGGACCTAGCATTTTGGTGCGGGTTGCCTTTGAAGGTCGCAGGGGACTGGAGGGCCCTGCCCATTCTACCACTCTGAATGAGGATGGCGCCCCTAGTGGGCCGGGTCGCGGCAGGGTGGCAGGGTGAGTCTGGCGCTGGTGCTCGGGGGTCCCCAATCCCTGTCGTGGTGGCGCCAGACCCCTGGGAGGGGCCCCTCGACATCCAACCTACTGTTAGTCCCCAGGAGGCCGGCAGGCCCGATCCGGCGGTTGTGCGGCTTGTGGAGGGGCTGGCTGAGGTGAGGGCGCTGGTGAGCGGAAGCGTGGGCCAAAGCATTTTGGCGTGGGAGGACTTCAAATGTCACCGGAGGCTCGGAGGGCCCTGCCCATTCTCCAACCCAGATGACCGGCGGCGCCTCTAGCGGCCCGGGTGGTGGCGGGGCATCAGGGTGCGTCTGGCAGGTTGCTTTGGGGGTGCCCAATCCCCCGCATGGTGGCGCCAGGCCCCTTGGGATGGGCCCCTCAGGAGCCAAGCTAGGGTTATGGTTAGCTCCAGGCGGCCGGCAGGCCCGATCCACCGGCTGTGCGGCGAGCGGAGGGGCGGGCCGAGGTGGGGTCGCTGGGGAGTGGGAGCGTGGGCCCAAGCGTTTTAGTGTGGGGGGCCTTCAAAAGTCGGCGGGGGCTTGGAGGGCCCTGCCCGTTCTCCTGCCCTGAATAACCGGCGGCGCCCCTAGCACCCCAGGTTGCGGTGGGGCGGCCGTATGAGTCCGGCGCTGGGGCTCGGGGGTCCCCAATCCCAGGCCTTGCAGCTCCAGGCTCCTTGGGAGGGGCCCATCGGGGGCCGACCTAGGTTTAGGGTTAGCCCCCAGGAAGCTGGCAGGCCTGATCCGCCGGCTGTGTAGCCAGCAGAGGGGCAGGCCGAGGTGAGGGCGCTGTCGAGCGGGAGCCCGGGCCCAAGCATTTTGGCGTGGGGGCATTCGAAAGTCACTGGGGGTTAAAAGCGCACTTCCCGTTCTACCTCGCTGAAAGCCCAACTGCATACCTAGCGGCTCGGGTTGCGGAGGGGCGGCAGGGTGAGTACGGTGCTGGGGCTCGGGGATCCCTAATCACCGGCATTGCAGCACCAGACCCCTTGGGAGGGGCCCCTCGGGGGCTGACATAGGGTTTGGGTTAGCCTCCAGGAGGCCGGCAGGCCCGATCCACCAGTTGTGCGGCGAACGGAGGGTCAGGCGGGGGTGAGGCCACTGGCGAGCGGGAGCATGGGCCCAGGTGTTTTGGCGTGGGGGTCCTTCAAAGGTCGCCAGAGGCTCAGAGGGCCCTGCACATTCTTCCGCCCTGAATGACCGGCGGCTACCCTAGCGGCCCGGGTAGAGGACGGGCGGTATGGTGAGTCAGGCGCTGGGGCTCGGTGTCCCCAACCCTCGGCGTTGGGGCGCCAGGCCACTTTGGAAGGGCTCTAGGGGGCCGACCGAGCATTACTGTTAGCCCCCAGGAGGCCGGCAGACCCGATCTCCCAGCTGTGTGGCGAGCAGAGGGGCGGGCCATGGTGAGGGCGCTGTTGAGTGGAATCGTGGGCCCAAGAGTTTTGGCGTGGGGGGCATTCAAAAGTCGCTGGGGGCTCAGAGTGCCCTTCCCGTTGTACCACGCTGAATGCCCGACGGCGCACCTAGCGGTGCGGGTTGCACAGGGGCGGCAGGGTGAGTCCAGTGCTGGGGCTCGGGGGTCCCCAATCCCAGGCGTTGCGGATCCAGGGCCCTTGGGATGGGCCACTCTGGGGCCAACCAAGGGTTATTGTTAGCCCCCAGGAGGCCAGTAGGCCCAATCCGCCGGCTGTGCGGCAAGTGGAGGCGTGGGCCCAGGTGAGGGCGGTTGAGAGCAAGAGCGTGGGCTCAAGCGTTTTGGCACAGGGGGCCTTTGAAATCATCGGGGGTTCAGCGGGCCCTTCCTGTTCTCCCACCCTGAATGACCAGCGGCACCCCTAGCGGCCTGGGTGGTGGCGTGGCGGCAGGATGAGACTGGCAATGGGGCTCGGGGGTCCCCATTCCCTGGCATTGCGGCGCCAGGCCGCTTGGAGGGGCCCCTTGGGTGCCGAGCTTGGGTTAGGGTTAGCCCCCAGGAGGCTGGCAGGCCTGATCGGCCAGGTGTGCGGCGAGTGAAGTGGCGTGCAGAGGTGATGGCACTGGCGAGCGGGAGCGTGGGCCTAAGCGTTTTGGCGCTGGGGGCATTTGAAAGTCGCCGGGGGCCCAGAGCGCCCTACAGGTTCTCCCACCCTGAATGACCGGTGGCGCCCCTAGGGGCCGGTAGGGGAGGGGCAGTAGAGTGAGTCCAGCGCTAGGGCTCGGGGGTCCCCAATCCCCGGCATTGTGGCACCAGGCCTTTGGAAGGGACCCCTCGGGGTCCGACCTAGGGTTAGGGTTAGCCCCCAGGAAGCAGGCCGGCCCGATCCGCTAGCTTTCGGCAAGTGGAAGGGCGGCCTGAGAAGAGGGCGCTGACAAACAGGAGCGTGACCCCAAGCGTTTTGGTGCGGGGGGCCTTCGAATGTCGCCGGGGGCTCGGAAGCCCCTGCCCGTTCTCCCGCCCTGAATGACCGTGGCGCCCCTAGCGGTCCGGGTGGCGGCGGGAAGGCAGGGTGAGTCCCACGCGGGGGCTTGGGTGTCCTCAATCCCCGGCGTTGTGGCGCTAGGCCCCTTGAAAGGGGCCCCTCGGGGGGGACCTGGGTGTAGGGTTAGCCCCAGGAGGCCGGCAGGCCCAATCCGCAGGCTGTGTGGCATACGGTGGGGCGGGCCGAGGTGAGGCCGCTGGCGAGTGGGAGCATGGCTCCAAGCATTTTGCAAAGTGGGCCTTCGAAGGTCGTCGAAGTCTCGGACGGCCCTGCCCGTTCTACTGCCCTGTATAACCAGGGGCACCCCTAGCACCCTGGGTGGCGGTGGGGCAGCCGGGTGAGTCCAGTGCTGGAGCTTGGGGGTCCCCAATCCCAGGCGTTGCTGCTCCAGGCCCCTTGGGATGGGCCCCTCGAGGACCGACCTAGGGTTATGGTTAGTCCCAGGTGGCCGGCAGGCCCGATCCGCCGGCTGTGTGGGGAGCGGAGGGGCGGGCCAAGTTGAGGGCGCTGGCGAGCTGGAGCGAGAGCCCAAGCGTTTTGGCGCGGTGGGCCTTCGAAGGTCGCCGGGGGCTCGGAGGGCCATTCCCGTTCTCCCATCCTGAATGAGGACGGCGCCCCTATCGGGCCGGGTCGTGGCGGGGCAGCAGGGTGAATCAGGCGCTGGTGCTCGGGGGTCCCCAATCCCCAGCGTGGCGGTGCCAGGCCCCTTGGGAGAGGCCCCTTGGGCGCCAAAGTAGGGTTTGGGTTAGCCCCAGGAGGCCGGCAGGCGTACGGAGGTGCTGGCCGAGGTGAGGACGCTGATGAGGGGGAGCGTGGGCCCAAGAGTTTTCGCTCGTGGGCCTTCGATATTCGCTGGGGGCTCGGAGGGCACTGCACGTTCTCCCGCACTGAATGACCGGCGGCACCCCTAGCGGCCAGGGTGGCGGTGGGGCTGCAGGGTGATTCCAGCGCTGGGGTCAGGGGTCCCCAAACCCCAGCGTGTTTTGCGCCAGGCACCTTGGGAGGGGCCTTCGTGGGCCGACCTAGTGTTAGGGTTAGACCAAAGGAGGTCGGCAGGCCCGATCTGCCAGGTGTGCAGTGAGTGGAGTGGCGGGCCGAGGTGAGGGCGCTGGCGACAGGGTTCGTGGGCCCAAGTGTTTTGGCTCTGGGGGCCTTCGAAGGTCACCAGGAGCTCTGAGGCCCTGCCCGCTCTACCGCCCTGAATGACCGGCGGCGTCCCTAGCGGCCCGGGTGGCGGCAGGGCGGCAGGGTGCGTCCGGCGCTGGGGCTCGAGAGTCCCCAATCCCTGGCGTGGCAACGCCAGGCCCCTTTGGAGGGGCCCTCAGGGACCGAACTAGGGTTAGGGTTAGCCCCCAGGAGGCCGGCAGGCCCGATCTCCCAACTGTGTGGGGAGTGGAGAGGTGGGCCGAGGTGAGGGTGCAGGGGAGCGGGTATGTGGGCCCAAGCATTTTGGGGCTAGGGCCTTCGATGGTCGCCGGGGGCTCGGAGGGCCCTGCACATTCTCCCGCCATGAAGGACCAGCAACGCCCCTAGCTCCCTGGGTGGCAGTGGGGTGGCAGGGTCAGTCCGGCACTCGTGCTTGGGTTTCCCCAATCCCCAGCGTTGCGGTGCCAGGCCCCTTGGGAGGGGCCCCTCGGGGACTGTCCTAGGGTTAGGTTAACCCCCAGGAGGCCAGCAGTCCTGATCCGCCGACTGTGCAGTGAGCAGAGGGATTGACCGTGGTAGGGCGCAGTCGAGCGGTAGCGTGGTACCTAGCGTTTTGGTGTGGGGGGCCTTCTTATTTCACCGGAGGCTCGGAGGGCCCTGCCGGTTATCCAGCCCTGAATGCCCGGCGGCGCCCCTAGCGGCCCATGTGGCGGCGGGGCGGCAGGGTAAGTCCAGCAATGCTCCTCGGGGGTTTCCAACACCCAGCATTGCGGCGCCAGGTCACTTGGGATGGGGCCCTAGGAGACCTACCTAGGGTTAGTGTTAGCCCCCAGGAGGCTGGGAGGCCCGATCTGCTGGCTGTGCAGCGTGCGGAAGGGTGGGCCGAGGTGAGGGCACTGGAGAGTGGAAACGTGGGCCCAAGCGTTTTGGCGAGGGAACCCTTCGAAAGTTGCCGCGGCTCGGAGGGCACTGCCCATTCTCCCGCTCTGAATGACCGGCAGCACCCCTAGCAGCCCTGGGGGCAGCGTAGCGGCAGTGTGAGTCTGGTGCTGGGGCTCCGGGGTCCCAAATCCCCGTCGTTGCGGAGCCAGGCCCCTTGGGATGGGCCCCTAGCGGGCCTACCTAGGGTTAGTGTTAGCCCCCAGGAGGCTGGGAGGCTTGATCCGCAGGCTGTGCAGCAAGTGGAGGGGTGGGCCGAGGTGAGGGCACTGGTTAACGGAAGTGTTGGCCCAAGCGTTTTGCCTGGGGGGCTTTCGAAGGTTGCCGGGGGCTCGGAGGGCCCTGCCCGTTCTCCCGCCTTAAATGACCATAGGGGCCCCTTGTTGCCCAGGTGGCAGTGGAGCAGCAAAGTGAGTCTGGCGCTGCGGCTCGGGGGTCACGAATCCCCAGCGTTGCGGTGCCAGGCTCCTTGGGAGGGGCCCCTTGGGGGCCTTCCTAGGGTAAGTGTTAGCCCCCAGGACTCCAGCAGGCCCTTTCTGCCAGCTCTGCAGCAGGCGGAGGGGCAGGCCGAGGTGAGGGCACTGGCGAGAGGGAGTGTGGGCCCAAGCGTTTTGGCGTGGGGGGCCTTCAAAAGTCGCCGGGGGCTTGGAGGGCCCTGCCCATTCTCTCGCCCTGAAAGACTGTCGGTGCCCCTAGCAGCCCGGGTTGCTGTGGGGCGGCAGGGTGACTCCGGCGCTGGGCTCGGGGGCCCCAATCCCCGGCGTTGTGGCACCAGGCCCCTTGGGAAGGGCCCTTCGGGGGCCGACCTAGGCTTAGGGTTCATCCCCAGGAGGCTGGCAAGCACTGCGATAAGTGGCTCTGGCAATGTAACAAAAATGCCATACACTTATCTGTAAGAAATAACAGTGTACAGGAACCCTCTTAGCCCTAACATCATCCTTTGTGAATATGGAAGCCAGCCCCAAAGTGGTCGTGGAAGTCTGTCGAAAGGGCTAAGCACTTTTCTCTGAGTCACCACACTATACAGGGAAAGACCAATGTACATCATCTTTCACGAGTAGGAAGCATTAATGAAAAGGTTCTGGAATTTCGAGGACTCTGACCCATCCTTATTGGTAATAAACCACCGTGTACAGGAAAACACCTTCAACTCTCATCACCTCCTCAATCCTGATTCCGATTCAACTTTGGGTGTGTAGGACTAGGGAAATGTCCACATCTTATTAAGCTAAGAAAGAACGATGTCAGGGTAATGCCCTTCAAGTCACCTCAGCCTTCCTGAAGACGGAAGCAGGAATCAAGGTGGTTATGTTACCATGAGGTAAGGAAGATGAGCATATAAGTGAGAAACAACAGTGGGCAGGACCTCTCTTCCAACGAACAGTATCTTTGCTTAATGTTGAATCCCTATGGTAAGTGGTTGTGGGCATTTGTGAGGTCAAAATCTTAAGTGTTTTGTAAAACCTCTTGGCCATTCACAGATGAGACTAAGGTAGTTGGGGACTCCTAGGCAGTGATTTGTCCACTGTCAAAAATATGAAAAGATAAAAGAGACAGATGAGGTCTCCTCAGGCATTGTCCTTTATCCTCATCCTCCGTGAGGATGGCCATCTCTGGACAGCTCAGTGGCAGGGTCTCATTCACAGTGGGGGCATCTGTTCCTCACAGACATCAGGCAGGGAAATGGATTTGGTTCTCTGTGCCAGCCCAGCCACAGCTGAGTGTCACAGCACCCTCTCGTGGGCTCATAAGAGTTTCACTGTCACCAGGCAGGTCATTGTATTTGATAAACCACTGTGAGAGTTTGCAATCGCCTTCATCTGCAACCTCCTAGAGGCAAATGCAGGTGTCTGGTACCATGTGAAGTCATGTGAAGGCATTGTGAGAAATTGTCCTTTTGGTTAAGAAAAACATGGCTGGGGCTCCTGGCTGGCTCAGCCAGTTAAGCATGTGCCTTTGGCTCAGGTTATGATCCCAGGGTTCTGGGATCGAGGCGAGGCTCCCTGTTCAGCAGGAAAGGAGTTAGGGAAATAGCTTAGAACCCACAGAGAATGTGAATAAAGGGGAGTGAAATGGAATTTGGTCTGTGTTTTGCTTTAGGGATTGGAAGTTAGTTTTTTCTCAATTGTGATGGTTCTTGAAACAGAGAAGCTGTATTGGTTTTTTTTTACCTTTAATTTTTTTATAATAATAATTTTTTATTATGATATGGTAGTCACTATACAGTATTTCCTTAGTTTTTGATGTAGTGTTCCATGATTCATTATTTGCATATAACACCCAGTGCTCCATGCAATATGTACCTTCCTTAATACCCATCACTGGCCCATCCCAATCCCCCACCCCTCTCCCCTCTGAAGCCCTCAGTTTGTTTCCCAGAGTCCATAGTCTCTCGTGGTTCATTCCCCCTTCTGTTTAGGGTCCATTGTCTAAAGGGACAGACAGTGGAAGTTCACCGAATATAAGATCGAAATTTCGTTGTTCATTATAGATGCCGCTAAGTAGTTCCCAGTCATTTCATTCTACTGTAGTAATTCATTATACCTGTGCAGGTGCACGTGGAAGACAATTGATGCATGTTTAGTGGTAATAAAACACGCCCCTCAGTAGTAGAATAATAGAGGATGCATATGTGTAAAATTATTCGACTACAGCTTCCATGCTTTCCCTTTGGTTCCTTATTATCTATGAAATTGGACAATTTTTGTTCTCTAGGCTTAAAACTCATTGTCAGTATTCAGAGTTTTTCAATGCTGATCTTCTCCTGTATAAGTTACCAAAAACCTAAAATATGTATGAACTTTAAAAAACGCTATATTGAAAATGACAGCAGGGAAGTTCCATTTTGTGAATATTGTGTCAATGGATCTCTATTTTGACATCAGTGTTCATTAGAAATGATGACATTTCATGTGAGTATAAATACCAATGTGAAAAAGGAAAGGTAGGAAGAACCTTGAATGTTTAAGTAATTGGTGAAATGACAGGTGTGTGTGTGTGTGTGTGTGTGTGTGTGTGTGTGTGTGTGTAATTGATTTTCAGTGAATGGTTCAGCTTCTTGTAGGGCCTCCGAGAGAGCCCAGATGAACCTTTCAATGAGTTGGTATCTGTTTTCAGAACATGGGAATCTCTTAGTCCAATAGTCAATCAGGCAAGCTTTGAGGTCTTGAAGAGTTTCAGTCCTCAGAGATGGTGTTGCAGACCCTTGTGAGCAAACCCTAGGGTATGCTCAGAGCCCTCATTTGCTGGTAGCAAGGTGTGACGATTTCAGACGGCATTTCCCAAAGAAGTACCTCTTGAGTCTCTGTCCTTATTAGTTCCCTACACTTCCTTACACTAGTTATGTGTTCAATGTGTTTCAGGATAATCCCCACATGTGATTTTTGCTATTTCCTACTAGTCCTATCTGTTTCTCATCTTCTTCTTTTATGGTAGGTGTTGGGAAGCAACCTGTGCGGTGTAGGAAGGGGTGTGGTAGTTGTCTGCCTTCAGAGGACCGAATGATGCCTAGAAATTGTACTGTAGTTTGAGGTCAATTGTCCATCCTCTGAGTGTCAGGAATTCCATCACTCTACTTTGATGCTAGTCTGTTCTTCAAGCTGTCCTCAGAAATAAGGACGTCATCCATCTAGGGAATACTGATTTGTGTGTATGTTTTCATTTTAGGAAAGGCCTTGCTGCTCCTGAAAATAATACTGTAGAGCACCCTTTCCTGTTCTTATTGGCCATCAGTCAATCTTTTGTGAAGTATTCCTTTATAAATAGACTTTTTATGGTTGATGAGCAGGAATTCTTATTGACAAGTCTTTGTCAGTGTGTGTATTGCAAATCTGTACTTCCCAGCCTGTGGTTCACTTTTTCATTTTCTTATGGTCATAAGATAAGGAGAAATGTCACATTTTTATGAAGTCCCACTGAATTCTTTTAAATGGTTAGTGCACCCTATGTCCTGCCCCAAGATTGACAGGTTCTACGTTTTCTTTCAGAAACTGTCCAATGGGAAACACAATCCATCTCAAATTTATAAATTGCATTTTTAATTATAATAGGGTATTTATACACTGTTTTGGATTTTCTATGTACACAATCGTATTATCTTTGAATAGTCACAATTATCCCCTCAATTCTTATACTTTTTGTTTCTCTTGCCTTCTAACACTGGTAAATTCTCCAATGCAACGTTGAGTAGAGCAGCATTGTTTGAAGATTTTAATATACCTTTCTCAATATCTGACAGAAAAAGCAGACAAAACATTGGTAAAATGTGACCTAATGGACATATAGGGAACATTCCATAATAAGTGCAGAATACATTATTTTCAAGTGGTCATAGACTCTTTACCCAAATAGATGATAGGTGGGGCCACGAATCAAGGCTACAAATGTTAAACCCTGAAATTAACTGGATTCCATTCTTAGACCACAGGGGAATTGAGCCACAGTCATAGGAAAAAGAAAACCAGGAAGTCCTTCAATGTTTAAAAATTAAATGGAACTTTGCTACATATCCTAAAGGTAGGAGAGGGAATCTCAATGGAAATTCTGAACCTTTTCTACATGAGGGCTCACACACAATGGCACTTTCTTTGTGAAGAGCATTATAATAACCTAGACAGGAGTTGAGCCTTAAGTCAGAGTTCTGCCTGCCCCAGCCACACCTGGCAGCCTTGGCCTGTGGTCCCCCTCAGCTGTCCTTTCTGGTGGCCCTGAGCTAAGGGGTCAACATGGCCATATGGAAATGGGAAGCTCCCCACTCATAGTGATGGCGGTGCCCCCTCCCCAGCTGCCCTTTCTGGTGGCTCTGAGCTAA
Organism: Ursus americanus; assembly: GCF_024610735.1. NCBI lineage: Eukaryota > Metazoa > Chordata > Mammalia > Carnivora > Ursidae > Ursus > Ursus americanus. The sequence continues at coordinate 305,297 of NW_028273707.1, read as the reverse complement.
GGGGGTCAACATGGCCGTATGGAAATTAGAAGCTCCCTACTCTTAGTGATGACGTTGCTATCGTATCGTCCTCACCAGTCCAACAACATGATTTCTGAGTGAAATATGACACAAGAGCGACTTCTTGGCCTTCCTTCAGGTTTGAAAATCATCTGGTGAGTCATCTATTAGGAATATGGATTCAACATGTGTTCTTTCTTCTGGAAAAGAAATAGACCCAATAGCAATTATGGCTTCCTGAGCACCTGTTCCTGAGAGACATCATACTGGCTCTTTGTAGCATTCTGCCTCTTAAAATTCTCAACTAGGGTGTAGATATTTTTAGGCACATTTTCAGGTGGTTAGACAGGGACTCAGATGATATGAGTCACAGCGGATTTTAGTGTCAGAAACCTAAGTGGGATCCCCAAATTGACTCCAAATCCCTTGTTGTTCCATACAGGGTACTATTTCCCTCTTATCTCTGGTCTTCTCGATCTGGAAACCTATCAAGTATCAGGATTTTCTTGTCATGTGGAAAACTGGAACGAATTCAACGGGCCTTTTCACGTCTGCCCATGGTGATCATTAAGATCATTATCTCAGTGGAGGACCTCTGGGTAAGATACTCAAAGATCCTTAGGAATACAGACAGTATAATATTTTCCTGGTATTAAAGTTACAGAAACCAACTATCATTTTTAGTCGATTCAGGCTCTGGTATGTTCAAACCGTGCTGTAAAACTGGTCTGAAATAGTATTTAAAAACACTCAGCTCAGCCTCTTCTACAAAGTGAGCCAATGCTTATAAACATGGCTAAAATATTCCCTTACCTACGATGACTTCCCAGCCATCGTAGTATTTATATGGTATGACTGTGACTTACATTAGTCAACATTTGCAGAGAAAGAACTTAGTGCATCCAGGGGGCACATCATGTTGAAATTAGTTTGTGACAATGAGCTACTGTGTTTTATTCTGCAGTCCAAGGGAATGGTGCCAGACATCTCTAAGGTGTCTAGCAGTTCTACAATTCTGATTTTAAGTGGTCTGTGTGCTTCAGAGATTTGGGCAGGAGAAGGGCAGGAGTCCAGAGACTGTGAACACTCTGTCACCTGTGCTGACCATGGAGCAGGCAGCCTTCTGTGGACAACATTTTGATTTCTTGGTACTCTTGGGAAAGGTGCTTTTGTCTCACATTCCTCCATTTAGGAGTAATTATAATGATGAAAGTAATTTTTATCTTATATCATCTGTGGGCCCTGATCCTGGGCTCCCAGGGAAGCTATCCTTTAACATTTTACCCGGCTCCAAATGACTGGGCAACACCTCAAAGCATGGGCCCTATTTCTGCCCCAAGCACATGTTGTACATCTGCTTCGAGAAGAAAACAATAACCAAAAATGCCAACATAAAGATAAGACAAAATAAAGAACCTCTTTGGCTCCCATAATATTAAAGTCATACTGACATGTATATACTGAAAATGCATGAAATCATTGCATTTCCTAAAGCCCAAGTCTTGGAGGGTCTGAGAGTCACTGACCTTGCCCAGAACCAGGCACACCCCAGCAGGGAGGGCTGGTGCAGAAAGGGAAGGGGCAGGACTCTGAGGGTGGTCTGCAGCTAGAGGGGTCCCTGGAAGGGGCCAGGTGTGTGTGGAGGCCCCAGCCCACGAGCCCACCCATGCCTGTGCCTGGTGTTGGGTAGAGGAGGCTCCTCTTGGGCCCCCTGCACTTTCAGCGTTCCAGGGGCTTGAGGGCGGGTTGCCCAGCATCCAAGGAGCTCAGGCACAGCCCTCCCAGACAATTCACCACTTGGGGGTGGAGCTACATCACTGTGGGCGGTCCCTGATTTGCAGTGGGTTGCAGACCTGGGGCAGAAGGGGCACTGAGAGAGAGAGAGTTGCCCTGTGGAGATCCCTGCTGGTGAGTGAGCAGCATGCACTGGGGTGGGGGTCCGGGTCAGGGTGCGCCCCAGGTGGGAGACAGGGTTCTGGAAGGGAACGTGGAGAGGGTTCATTGTGTGGACTCAGGTGAGTTTTCCTTTTCCATTTAAAGTCTCTTCTGCCCCATGTCCTCAACTGGCCTTATTCTCCATCCCCGTGAACTATAGGGCGCCCGCTCACCTGAGCTTTTGTGGGATGGGTTGCAGAATTTCAGGGTTTCCCCTGTTCCCCTGGAAGAGTGCGGGAAAGGACCTCACACAATCCCCACCTTCAGTTCTCTGACACAGTGCAGGTGATGCCTCTTGTGCATTAACCCGAATTCAGCAGGGTGTGCCCTGGTCCCCCAGGCACAGGTGTGGCAGTAGCAAGCCCCAGAGCCATCCCCCAACTTAGCATTATGCCCCCTGTGCCCCCAGGTTAGTGGTAATTGGCTATTAGAAGCATGCAGGAGAATCCTCCAGGTGGGGGCCTGGAGGCGGGCGTAAACCAGACCCCACTCTAGTTGCATTGGGAATAGACGAATTGAGGGTTTCTTTAGAAGAGTAAGTCTGCTTTCCAGAAAAGGCAAGGTCATTGGTCTGTTGAGAATGAAGATAATTACTGCTAAACAACAAGTATGTGTTGCCCCTTCGCCCAGAAACCGAAGCAGGTGTGCAGGCTTTAGGTCAGAGGTGCCTTCTTCTCCACAGGTGAGAACACTTCTCTGCTCTGGCTCCTAGACACCCGAGGTTTTGAACGTCAGCATCAGAGTCAGCGAGGCAGATTGTCACAGGACGCCAGTGTTCAGAGAAAGCACAGGTATGTTTGGCAAAATGTCCTATCTATGTCAGGGCTGGAGGTAAAACCTCTCATTATCCCAAAACCTCCTGGGCTTTTCTCTTTTCTCTAGTTGAGCCACAAAGTAAAATTGAAGTAGCTGTCAGCATTCTGGGTTTGGTGCAAGAATTACTTAGTTTCCCTGCAGGTAGAACTTTGCAGGGGATCACAATTTCTCTGTCCATTTATTGCTTACAAATGTATTTTGACTATCTGTTTCCTAGGAACCCTCTTTTATTAGAAAGGGAAGGTGAGATTCACTCTGTGCCTGTTTGTAACATCTAATTTGTTCCTTCATCTAACAATGTTTATCCAGTTGGGCCTAAGATATGGTTGAGTGGCCAGCATCTAGAGTTAGATGGCTTTTTTTCATCTGATACAGACTTGGATGATGTCATTTGACAAAGGTGATGTTTCATCATTGATTAGTTTATTCATCAGAAGAGTTAAAATTAGGGTGGAGGGGAAATTGAAAATTATCCAAAGCGGCCTGTTCCTGTTTAAAAGTTGAGCTTGACTTTCTAGTTTTACTAAATGTATTATCTCGATATTTTGAGGTGCCATATTCTCTCTGTAGTTTCTTTGGTGGTGGAGTCAGAAGGAGAGTCTGGGAATTCTTTCCGAGAGTGGCATGCTGGTGGCTTCAAGGGGCTTGGCATCAGGAGCCTTGGGGTGAATTCTGCAACTGCTTGTCTGACCCTGGGTGCATCTCCCAGAGGTTTTGTTTCCTCTTATGAAATTGCCGGCAGATAATGTTCTGCTTGAAGGGGAACCCTCCCATCCTGTTGGTGGGAATGCAAAGTGGTGCAGCCAGTCTAGGAAACAGTGTGGGGGTTCCTCAAAAAGTTAAACATTGAACAACCCCATGATCCAGCTATTGCTCTCCTAGGTATTTACCCAAAGGATACAAAAATGTGGATTCAAAGGGGGTCCATGCACCATGATGTTTAGAGCAGCAATGTCCACAGTAGCCAAATTATGGAGAGAATCCCAAAGTCCATGCACTGATGAATGGATCAAGCAGATGTGGGATACCTATATATAATGGAATATGACCCAGCTTCAAAAAGAATGAAATCTTACCACTTGCAAGGATGTGGATGGATCTAGAGTGTATTAAGCTAAGCAAAATCAGTGAGGAAAGACTAATATCCTATCCTCTCACGCTTGTGGAATTTCAGAAAGAAAACAGATGAACAGAGTGTTGGGGTGATGAGTGAGGCAAACAAGGCAATAGACTCAACCTTGGAGAACAAACTGAGTGTTGCTGCAGGACAGGAGTGTGGGGGGAAGAGTTAAATGGGTGAGGGGTATTAAGGAGGGTACTTGTGATGAGCACCAGGTACTGTATGCAGGTGAGGAATCACTAAATCCTACCCCTGAAGCGAATATTCCATGGCATGTGAACTAACTGGAATTTAAGTAAAAGAAGAAAGGAAAAAGTGTTCTGCTTCATGAAGAGTGAGGTAAAATTGTAGTGATTTGGGCTGTACTATTCTATAGAGGATAGATGTAAAACACCCTGTTGTAGGATACACTAGTTTCTTATCACATAAGGAGTCCTCAGAAAGCTGCAATGAAAGATTCAGGTCTCAGAGCATGTTCATGTTCCACTGATATGTTACAGTTTGCACAGGTAGGAAAGAAGGTGGAGAGAAAGGCAACAGAAGGGGAAAGTAGGTGTGAACCTTTCATTAGTTAGCATTATATCTTTCTCTGAAAGCCTTGCGCCAGTGTGATTTTGGAAGAAGAGGGGGAATCCGGGAGCATTGGAGGAGACAGGGGAGTTCCAGGTCTGGGTAAAGCTGACAGGGGTCCCAGATGAGAGCTGAATGCATTCTGCAGCAGGGTGTGGGCAGGGTGGGCTCCAGGGGTGGCTGTGGGTCTCCTGGGTGAGAGTTGTGACAGGTGAGGGCTGTGTGCAAGTTCCTGGCTGAGGACAAGTGAGGCACAGGCGGAGAGCTGTCAGAGAACCTTCTTCTGGGCCACCAACCTCACCCAACACACACAGCCTCATCTTCTGTCCCTGTCACTCCAATTCAGACTTCTCCGAAGGTGAGTGAGAACACATCAAGAGCATTCTGAACAAAAGGGAAAGCATGTGCAATGGCTCTGGGGCAGGAGATTTCCAGGTATGTCCAGGAGCAGCAAGAAGGCCCTGTGGCCACAGGAGACAGCTTAGGACATGAGCTCAGAGAGGTGACAGAAAGCCATTCCAGGGCTATAACCCCATGAGACCCTGTTTCACTGGGCCATCCTGGCTACAGTGTTGAGAACAGATTACAGAGGCTTGAAGACGGCAAGGCAGGTCAATGACGAGGCTTTTCCAGGAACTCAGGCACTGTGGACCAGACAGGTGGCCTTGGATGGAGTGGTTAGACCTATTCTGGGTCCATTTTGAAGATGGAGCTCACAGAATTTGCTGATGGGTTAGCTATTAGGAGCAGGAGAACGGAGGCGTTGGGGTAACTCCCAGCTGTTGTGGGTTGTCCTGATCGAGGGGAAGGAGAGTGTTTCTGGGGATAGGAGGTAGTCTGTGTTCCGCATCCTGAG
>NW_028273706.1:300000-396667 GCF_024610735.1 Ursus americanus | reverse complement strand
GGGGCTCAGAGGGCCCTGCCCCTTCCTCTGCCCTGAAGGACCGGCGGCGCCCCTAGCAGCCTGGGTGGCAACAGGGTGGCAGTGAAAGTCTGGCGCTGGGGCTCGATTGTCCCCAATCCCCAGAGTGATGGCGCCAGTCCCCTTGGGAGGGGCTCCTCAGGGGCTGAATTAGGGTTAGGGTTAGCCCCCAGGAGGCTGGCAGGCCAGATCCACTGGCTGTGTGGTGAGCGGAGGGTGGGGCCCAGGTGAGGGCAATGGTGAACAGGAGCGGGGGCCCAAGCGTTTTGGCGCACGTTGCCTTTGAAGGTCTCAGGGGGCGCGGAGGGCCCTGCAAGTTCTCCCACTCTGAATGAGGACGGCGACCCTAGCAAGCCAGGTCTTCGCAGGGCACCAGGGTGAGTCCGGCACTGGTGCTCGGGGGTTCCCAATCCCCGGCATGGTGGTGCCAGACCCCTTGGGAGGGGCCCCTCGACAGCCAACCTAGGGTTAGGGTTAGACCCCAGGAGGCCGCCAGGCCCTATCCGCTGGTTGTGCAGCTTGCGGAGGGGCTGGCCGAGGTGAGGGCATTGGTGAGCAGAAGTGTGGACCAAAGCATTTTGGCGCGGGGGGCCTTCGAATGTCACCGGGGGCTTGGAGGGCCCTGCCCGTTCTCCAACCTAGATGACCGGTGGCGCCCCTAGCGGCCTGGGTGTCGGTGGGGTGGCAGGGTGTGTCCGGCGGTTTGGCTCGGGGGTCCCCAATCACCAGCGTGGCAGCGCCAGGCCCCTTGGAAGGGGCCTCTGGTGAGCTGACCTAGGGAAGGGTTAGCCCCCAGGAGGCCAGCAGACCCGATCTGCCGGCTGTGCGGCGAGCGAGGGGTGGGCTGAGGTGAGCACGCTGGCGACCGGGAGCGTGGACCCAAGCATTTTGGCACAGGGGGCCTTCGAATGTCACCGGGGGCTCGGAAGGCCCTGCCCGTTCTCCCGCCTTGAAAGACCGGTGGCTCCCCTAGCGGCCGGTGTGGTGGTGGGCCAGCAGGGTGAGTCTGGAGCTGGGGCTCGGGGGTCCCCAATCCCCGGCGTGGCAGCGCCGGGCACTTGGGAGTGGTCCCTTGGGTGCCGACCTAGCGTTAGGGTTAGCTCAATGGAGGCCAGCAAGCCCCATCCACCGGCTGTGCGGATTATGGAGTGGCAGGCCAAGGTGAGGGCTCTGGCTAGCGGGAGCATGGGCCCAAGTGTTTTTGCACGGGGGGCCTTCCAAGGTCGCCGGGGGCTCAGAGGTCCCTGCCTGTTCTCCCGCCCTGAATGAGTGTCGGCGCCCCTAGCAGCCCGGGTGGCTGCAGGGCGGCAGGGTGAGTTCGGCGCTGGTGCTTGGGGGTCCCCAAGCAGGGGCATGGCGGTTCCAGGCCCCTTGGGAGGGGCACCTCGGGGGCTGACATAGGGTTTGTGTTAGCCCCCAGGAGGCCGGCAGGCCCGATCTGCCAGCTGTGCGGCGTGCAGAGGGGCAGGCTGAGGTAAAGGTGCTGGAGAGCAGGAGCGTGGGCCCAGGCGTTTTGGCGTGGGGGCCTTCGAAGATCGAGGGTGGCTCGGAAGGTTCTGCACATTCTCCAGCCGGGAATGACCGGCGGCGCCCCTAGCGGCCCTGGTGGCGGTGGGGCGGCAGGGTGCGTCTGGTGTTGCGGCTCAGGGGTCCCCAATCCCTGGCGTGGCAGTGCCAGGCCCCTTGGGACGGGCCCCTCTGGGGCCGACCTAGGGTTAGGGTTAGCCCCCAGGAGGATTGCAGGCCCGATCCGCCAGCTGTTCAGAGAGTGGAAGGGCTGCCGACGTGAGGGCGCTGGTGAGTGGTAGCTTGGCCCAAGCGTTTTGGTGCGGGAGGCCTTGGATGTTCGCCAGGGGCTCAGAGGGCCTTGCCAGTTCTCCCACCCTGAATGACCGGCGGCGCCTCTAGCGGCCATGGTGGCAGCAGGGTGCAGGGTGAGTCTGGAGCTGGGGCACAGGGGTTCCCAATCCCCGGTGTGGCGGCTCCAGGCACTTGGGGGGGAACCTCAGGGGCTGACCTAGGGTTAGGGTTAGCTCAAAGGAGGCCGTCAGGCCCGATACACCAGCTGTGCAGTGAGGGGAGTGGTGGGCCGAGGTCAGGGCGCTGGCAAGCAGGAGCGTGGGCCCAAGCGTTTTGGCGAGGGGGCCTTCGAAGTTCGCCGGGGGCTCGGAAGGACCCTGCCCGTTCTCCCGCCCTGAATGACCTGCGGCGCCCCTAGCGGGCCAGGTGACGGCGGGGCTGCAGGGTGTGTTCAGAGTTGGGGCTCGGGCGTCCCCAATCTCTGTCGTTGTGGTGCCAGGCTCCTTGGGAGGGGCCCCTCGGGCGCCGACCTAGAGTTAGGGTTATCCCCCAGGGCACTGGCAGGCCCGATCCGCCGGCTGTGCGGCGACGGTGGTGCGGGCTGAGGTGAGGGCGCTGGGGAGTGGGAGCATGGGCCCAAGCGTTTTGGCGTGGGGGGCCTTCAAAAGTTGCCGGGGGCTCGGAGGGCCCTGCCCATTCTACCGCCCTGAGTAACCAGCTGCGCCCCTGGTGCCCTGGGTTGTGGTGGGGTGGCCGGGTGAGTCCGGTGCTGGGACTCGGGGGTCCCCAATCCCAGGCCTTGCAGCTCCAGGCTCCTTGGGAGGGGCCCATCGGGGGCCAACCTAGGTTTAGGGTTAGCCCCCAGGAAGCTGGCAGGCCTCATCCGCTGGCTGTGCTGTGAGCAGAGAGGCGCGCCGAGGTGAGGGCGCTGGCGTACGGGGGCGTGGGCCCAGCCTTTTGGCGCGGGGGGCCTTCGAAAGTCCCTGGAGGCTTGGAAGGCCTTGCCCGTTCTCCCCACCTGAATGACCAGCGATGCCCCTAGTGGCCCGGGTTGCGGTGGGGCGGCATGGTAAGTCCGGCGCTGGGGCGCGGGGGTCCCCAATACTCGGCGTTGGGGCGCCAGGCCCCTTGGGAAGGGCCCTCGGGGTCCGAACCAGCGTTAGTGTTAGCCCCCAAGAGGACGGCAGACCTGATCCGCCAGCTGTGTAGCGAGCAGTGGGGCAGGCCGAGGTGAGGGCACTGTAGAGCGGGAGCGTGAGCCCAAGCGTTTTGGCGTGGGGGCATTCGAAAGTCACCGGGTGTTCAGAGTGCACTTCGGGTTCTACTGCGCTGAAAGCCCGATGGCGCACCTAGCGGCTCGGGTTGCAGAGGGGCGGCAGGGTGAGTCCAGTGCTGGGGCTCGGGAATCCCCAATCCCTGGCGTTTCGGCACCAGACCCCTTGGGAGGTGCCCCTCGGGCCTGACTTAGGGTTTGGGTTAGCCTCCAGGAGGCCAGCAGGCCGGATCTGCCAGCTGTGCAGCGAGTGGATGGTCGGGCAGAGGTGAGGTTGCTGGCGAGCGGGAGCATGGGCCCAAGCGTTTTTGCGTGGGGGGGGGTTCAAAGGTCGCCGGGGACTCGGAGGGCCCTGCCCGATCTCCCGCCCTGAATGAGGACGTTGCCCCTAGCGGGCCGGGTCGCAGTGAGGCGGTACGGTGAGTTCGGCACTGGGGCTCGGGAGTCCCCAATCCCTGGCATGGCGGTGCCAGGCCCCTTGGGAGGGGCCCCGTGGGTGCCGACCTAGGCTTAGAGTTATCCCCCCGGAGGCCAGCAGCCCCGATCTGCCCGCTGTACGGCGAGTGATGTGGCGGGCTGGAGTGAGGGTTCTGGCGAGCGGGAGCGTGGGCCCGAGTGTTTTCGCACGGGGGCCTTCAAAGGTCACCGTTGGCTCGGAGGGCCCTGCCTGTTCTCCCGCCTTAATGACCGGCGGGGACCCTGGTGGCCCGGGTGGCAGCGGGGCGGGAGGGTGAGTCTGGCAATGGGGCTCGGGGAACACGAAACCCCGGCGTTGTGGCGCCAGGCACCTTGGGAGAGGCCCCTCGGGGGCTGACTTAGGTTTAGGGTTAGCCCCCAGGAGGCCAGCAGGCCCGATCCGCTGGCTGTGCGGCGAGTGGAGGGGCGGGCCGAGGTGAGGGCGTTGGCGAGCGGGAGCATGGGCCCAAGTATTTTGGCAAGGGTGGCCTTCGAAGGTCGCCGGGGGCTCGGAGGGCCCTGCCCGTTCTCCCGCCCTGAATGACTGGCAGCACCCCTAACGGCCCGGGTGGAGGCGGGGCGGTAGGGTGGCTCCAGAGCTGGGGATCTGGGATCCCCAATCCCCGGCGTGGCGGCGCCAGGCCCATTGGGAGGGGCCCCTCGGGGGCTGATGTAGGGTTTGGGTTAGCCCCCAGGAAGCTGGCAGGCCCGATCCGCCACATGTGCGGTGTGCGGAGGGGCTGGCCTAGGTGAGGGCGCTGGCGAGCTGGACCGTGGGCCCAAGCGTTTTGGCGCGGGGGTCTTCGAATGTCGCCCGGGGCTCTGAGGGCCCTGCCCGTTCTCCCACCTGAATGAGGACAGCGCCCCAAGTGTGCCAGGTCACGGCGCGGTGGCAGGGTGAGACTGCCGCGGGGGCTCGGTGGTCCCTGAGCCCCGGCATGGCAGAGCCAGGCCCCTTGGGAGGGGCCCCTCGGGCACCGACGTAGGGTTTGTGTTAGCTCCAGGAGGCCGGCAGGACCTATCCGTAGGCTGTACTGCGAGCCGAAGGACAGGTCGACGTGAATGCACTGGCGAGTGGGAGTGTGGGCCCAAGCGTTTTGGCGAGAGGGTTTCAATGATTGCCGGGGGCTCGGAGAGCCCTGCCCGTTCTAACGCCCTGAATGAACGGCGGCGCCCCTAGCAGCCCGGGTGGCGGCGGGGCGGCAGGGTGAGTCAGGCGAGGGGGCTTGGGGGACCCCAATCCCAGGCGTGGTGGCGCCAGGCACCTTGGGAGGGGCCCCTTGGGGGCCAACCTAGGTTTAGGGTTAGCCCCCAGGAGGCCGGCAGGCCCTTTCCGCCAGCTGTGTGACGAGCGGAGGATGGGCCGAGGTGAGGGCACTGGCGAACAGGAGCTTGGGCCCAATAGTTTTGGCGCGGGGGGCCTTCGAAGGTTGCCAGGGGCTCGTAGGGCCCTGCCCGATCTCCCGCCCTGAATGAGGAAGGTGCCCCTAGCGGGCCGGGTCGCAGCGGGGCGGCAGGGTGAGTTCGGCCCTGGTGCTCGGGGGTCCCCAATCCCTGGCGTGGCAGCGCCAGGCCCCTTGGGAGGGGCCCCTCGTGAGCCGACCTGGGGTTAGGGTTAGCCCAAAGGAGGCCGGCAGGCCCCATCCACCGGCTGAGCGGATTACGGAGTGGTGGGCCAAGGTGAGGGCTCTGGCGAGCGGGAGCATGGTCCCAGGTGTTTTGGCACAGGGGCCTTCGAAGTTCGAGGGTGGCTCGGAAGGCTCTGCATGTTCTCCAGCCCCGAATGACCGGCGGCGCCCCTAGCGGCCCGGGGTGGCGGCGGAGTGGCAGGGTGCATCTGGTGTTGTGGCTCGGGGGTCCCCAATCCCCGGCGTGGCAGTGCCAGACCCCTTGGGACGGTCCCCTCTGAGACCGACCTAGGGTTAAGGTTAGCCCCCAGGAGAATGGCAGGCCCGATCCACCAGCTGTGCAGAGAGTGGAGGGACGGTCCGAAGTGAGGGCGCTGGTGAGTGGTAGCGTTGGCCCAAGCGTTTTGGTGCAGGAGGCCTTGGACATTCGCCGGGGGCTCGGAGGGCCCTGCCCATTTTCACGCCCCATGAGGACATTGCTCCTAGCAGGCTGGGTCGTGGAGGGGCGGCAGGGTGAGCCCGCAACAAGTGCTCGCGGGTCCCCAAACCCCGGCATGGCAGCGCCAGGCGCTTGGGAGTGGTCCCTCGGGGGCCGACCTAGGGTAGGGTTAGCCTAAAGGATGCCAGCAGGCCCGATCTGCCGTATGTGCGGTGAGCGGAGGGGCTAGCCGAGGTGACGGCGGTGGCGAACAGGAGCGTGGGCCCAAGCGTTTTGGCGCAGATGGCCTTTGAAGGTCGCCGGGGGCTCGGAGGGCCCTGCCCATTCTCCCGCCCTGAATCACCGGCGCCGCCCCAAGCAGCCCGGGTGGCGGAGGGGCGGTAGGTTGAGTTGGGCCCTGGGGCTCGGGGGTCCCCAATCCCCGACATTGAGGCGCCAAGCCCTGTGGGAGGGGCCCCTCGGGTCCGACCTAGGGTTAGGGTTAGCCCCCAGGAGGCTGGCAGGCACAATCCGCCAGCTGTGTGGCAAGCGGAGGGGCGGGCCGAGGGGCAGGTGCTGGAGAGTGGGAGCATAGTCCTAAGCGTTTTGGCGCGGGGGGCCTTCGAAGTTCGCCAGGGGCTCGGAGGGCCCTACCCGTTCTCCCGCTCTGAATGACCTGTGGCACCCCTAGCGGCCCGGATGACGGCGGGGCAGCAGCGTGAGTTTGGCTCTGGGGCTCGGTGTCCCCAATCCCTGTATTGTGGCACCAGGCCCCTTGGGAGGGGCCCATTGGGGGCCGACCAAGGGTTAGGGTTAGCACCCAGGAGGCAGGCAGGCCCGATCCACCAGCTGTGTGACGAGTGGAGGGGCGGGCCGAGGTGAGGGCGCTGGCGAGCGGGAGCGTGGACCCAAGCATTTTGGTGCGGGGGTCCTTCGAAGGTCGCAGGTGGCTCAGAAAAGCTTGCCCGTTCTGCCACCCTGAATGACCGGCGGCACCCCTAGCAGCCCGGTGGCATCGCGGCGGCCGTGTGAGTCCGGCGCTGGGGCTTGGGGGTCCCAATCCCTGGCGCTGGGCAGCCAGGCCCCTTGGGAGATTCCCTCGGGGGCCGACCTAGGGTTAGGGTTATCCCCCAAGAGCCTGTTAGGCCCAATCTGCCAGCTGTGCAGCGAGCGGAGGGGTGGGCTTAGGTGAGGGCATTGGTGAGTGGGAGCGTGGACCCAAGCATTTTGGCGCAGGTTGCCTTCGAAGATCGCCAGGGGATCGGAGGGCCCTGCCCGTTCTCGCTCCCTGAATGACCGGCGGCACCCCTAGCGGCCCGGGTGGCGGCGGGGTGACACGGTGAGTCCGGCGGTGGGGCTCGGGGGTCCCCAATCCCAGGCATTGCGGTGCCAGGCCCGTTCGGACAGGCCCCTCAGGGGCCCACCTAGGGCATATGGGTAGTCCCCAGGAGGAGGGCAGGCTTCATCCGCCGGCTCTCCGGCAAGTGGAGGGGCGGGCCGAGGTGAGGGCGCTGAGGGGCGGGAGCGTGGGCTCAAGCGTTTTGGATGGGGAGGCCTTCGAATGTCGCCACGGGCTCGGAGGGCCCTGTCCGTTCTCCCACCCTGAATGACCAGTGGCACCCCTAGCGGACTGGGTGTCAGTGGGGCGGCAGGGTGAGTCCGGCGCTGGGGCTCGGGGGTCCCCACTCCCCGGCATTGCGGCGCCAGGCCCGTTGGGAGGGGCAGCTCCGGGCCCGTCCTAGGGTAAGGGTGAGCCCCCAGGAGGCCGGCAGTTCCGATCCAGCAGCTGTGAGGTGAGCGGAGGGGCGGGCCGAGGTAAGGGTGCTGGCGAGCGGGAGCGTGGGCCGAAGGGTTTTGGCGTGGGGTGCATTCGAAAGTCGCTGGGGACTTGGAGGGCCCTGCCCGTTCTCCCGCCCTGAATGACCGGCGGAGCCCCTAGCGGCTCGGGTGGCAGTTGAGCCGCAGGGTGAGTCCGGCGCTGGGGCTCGGGGGTCCGAATCCCTGATGTTGTGGGCCAGGCCCCTTGGGAAGGGCCCCTCAGGGGCCGACCTAGTGTTAGGGTTAGTCCCAAATATCCTGGCAGGCCTGATCCCCCGGCTGCGTGGCGATCGGAGGGGCGGGCCGAGGTGAAGCGTTGGCGAGCGGGAGTGTGGGCCCAAGCGTTTTGGCGCGGGGAGACTTTGAAGTTCGCCAGGGGCTCGGAGGGACCTACCCATTCTCCTGCCCTGAATGACCGGCAGCGCCCCTAGCGGGCCGGGTGGCGGCGGGGCGGCATGGTGTGTTCTGAGCTCGGGTTCGGGGGTTCGCAATCCCTGCGTTGCGAGGCCAGGCGCCTTGGGAGGGGCTCCTTGGGGGCCAACCTAGGGTTAGGGTTAGCCCCCTGGAGGCCGGCAGCCCAGATCCTCCATCTGTGCAGCGAGTGGAGGGGCAGGCCAAGCTGAGGGCACAGGCAAGCGTGATCGTGGGCCCAAGCGTTTTGGCGCGGGGTGCCTTCGAAGGCCATCCGGGGCTTAGAAGGCCCTGCCTGTTCTCACACCCTGAATGATCAGTGGCGCCGCTAGTGGCCTGGGTGTTGGCAGGGTGGCAAGGTGAGTCTGGCGCTGCGGCTCGGGGGTCAGGAATCAGACACGTTGTCTGGCCCCATCGTACGAGCCCCTCCGGGGCCAACCTAGGGTTAGGGTTAGCCCCCAGGAGGCCGGCAGGCCCAATCTGCCGGCTGTGCAGCGAGCGGAGGGGCAGGCCGAGGTGTGGGCGCTGGAGAGCGGGAGCGTGTGCCCAAGCGTTTTGGCGTGGGGGGCCTTCAAAGGTGGCCGGGGGCTCGAAAGGCCCTTCCCATTCTTCCGCCCTGAATGACCGGCGGCGCCCCTAGCGGCCCGGGTAGTGGCAGGGTGGCAGGTTGAGTCTAACGCTGGGGCTCTGTGGTCCCAAATCCCCGGCTTTGCGGTGCCAGGCCCCTTGGGAGGGGCCCCTCGGGGACCGCCCTAGTGATAGTGTTAGCCCACAGGAGGCCGGCAGGCCTGATCAGCCGGCTGTCAGGCGAGCGGAGGGGCAGGCCGAGATGAGGGCGCTGGTGAGAAGGAGCGTGGGCCCAAGCGTTTTGGCATGGGGGGCTTCAAAGGTCGCAGAAGGCTCGGAGGGCCCTGCCCATTCTCCTGCCCTGAATGACGCGCGGCGCCCCTAGCAAACTGGGTGGCCGGGTGGTGGCAAGTTGAGTCTGGTGCAGGGGCTCGGGGCACCCCATCCCTGGCATTGTGGTACCCGGCCTCTTCAGCGCCGCCCTAGGGTTAGGGTTAGCGCACAGGAGGCTGGCAGGCTTGCTCCACCAGCAAATGGGGCGAGTGGAGGGGCAGGCCGAGGTGAGGGCGCTGGCGAGCGGGAGCGTGGGCCAGAGCATTTTGGCTTTGGCTCGGGGTGCCTTCGAAGGTCACAGGTGACTTGGAGGGTCCTGCCCGTTCTGTTGCCCTGAAGGACTGGCGAAGCCCCTAGTGCCCCACGTGGTGGTGGGGCGGCAGGGTGCATCCGGCTCTGGGACTTGGGAGTCCCCAATCCCTGGCATGCGGTGCCAGGCCACTTGGGAGGGGCCATTTGAGGGCGACCAAGGGATAGGGTTAGCCCCCAGGAAGCCAGCAGGCCTGATCCGCCAGCTCTGCAGCGAGCTTAGGGGTGGGCCGAGGTTAGGGTGCTGGCGAGCAGGAGAGTGGGAGCCAGAGTTTTTGCATGGGGGGCCTTTGAAGGTCGCAGGCAGATCAGAGGGCCCTGCCCGTTCTCCCTTCCTGAATGACTGGCAACGACCCTAGCGCCCTGGGAGCTTGGGGGTGGCAGAGTGAGTCCAGCACTGGGGCTCGGGGTTCCCAAATCCCCGGCATTGAGGTGCCAGGCTCCTTGGGAGGGGCACCTCAGGGACCGACCTAGGGTAAGTGTTAGCCCCCAGGAGTGCACCAGGCCCGTTCCCCCAGCTCTGCAGCAGGCGTAGGGGCAGGCCGAGGTGAGGGCACTGGCGAGAGGGAGTGTGGACCCAAGCATTTTGGCGCGGGGGGACTTCAAAAGTCGCTGGGGGCTTGGAGGGCCCTGCCCATTCTCTCGCCCTGAAAGACTGGCGGCCCCCCTAGCAACCCGGGTTGCTGTGGGGTGGCAGGGTGACTCCGGCGCTGGGCTCGGGGATCCCCAATCCCTGGCGTTGTGGTGCCAGGCCCCTTGGGAGAGGCCCCTCGTGGGCCGACCTAGGGTTAGGGTTCGTCCCCAGGAGGCCGGCAAGCCCGCGCTAAGTGGTTCTGGCAATGTAACAAAAATGCCATACACTTATCTGTAAGAAATAACAGTGTACAGGAACCCTCTTAGCCCTAACATCATCCTTTCTGAATATGGAAGCCAGCCCCAAGGTGGTCGTGGAAGTCTGACGAAAGGGCTAAGCACTTTTCTCTGAGTCACCACACTATACAGGGAAAGACCAATGTACATCATCTTTCACAAGTAGGAAGCATTAATGAAAAGGTTCTGGAATTTCGAGGACTCTGACCCATCCTTATTGGTAATAAACCACCCTGTACAGGAAAACACCTTCGACTCTCATCAGCCTCCTCAATCCTGATTCCGATTCAACTTTGGGTGTGTAGGACTAGGGAAATGTCCACATCTTATTGCTAAGAAAGAACGATGTCAGAGTAATGCCCGACAAGTCACATCAGCCTTCCTGAAGACGGCAGCAGGAATCAAGCTGGTTATGTTACCATGAGGTAAGGAAGATGAGCATATAAGTGAGAAACAACAGTGGGCAGGACCTCTCTTCCAAAGAACAGTATCTTTGCTTAATGTTGAATCCCTATGGTAAGTGGTTGTAGGCATTTGTGAGGTCAAAATCTTAAGTGTTTTGTAAAACCTCTTGGCCATTCACAGATGAGACTAAGGTAGTTGGGGACTCCTAGGCAGTGATTTGTCCACTGTCGAAAATATGAAAAGATAAAAGAGACAGATGAGGTCTCCTCAGGCATTGTCCTTTATCCTCATCCTCCGTGAGGATGGCCATCTCTGGACAGCTCAGTGGCAGGGTCTCATTCACAGTGGGGGCATCTGTTCCTCACAGACATCAGGCAGGGAAATGGATTTGGTTCTCTGTGCCAGCCCAGCCACAGCTGAGTGTCACAGCACCCTCTCGTGGGCTCATAAGGGTTTCACTGTCACCAGGCAGGTCACTGTATTTGATAAACCACTGTAAGAGTTTGCAATTGCCTTCATCTGCAACCTCCTAGAAGCAAATGCAGGTCTCTGGTACCATGTGAAGTCATGTGAAGGCATTGTGAGAAAGTGTCCTTTTGCTTAAGAAAAACATGGAGCTGGGGCTCCTGGCTTGCTCAGCCAGTTAACCATGTGCCTTTGGCTCAGGTTATGATCCCAGGGTTCTGGGATCGAGCCGAGGCTCCCTGCTCAGCAGGAAAGGAGGTAGGGAAATAGCTTAGAACCCACAGAGAATGTGAATAAAGGGGAGTGAAATGGAACTTGGTCTGTGTTTTGCTTTAGGGATTGGAAGTTAGTTTTTTCTCAATTGTGATTGTTCTTGAAACAGAGAAGCTGTATTGGTTTTTTTTTTACCTTTAATTTTTTTCTAATAATAATTTTTTATTATGATATGTTAGTCACTATACAGTATTTCCTTAGATTTTGATGTAGTGTTCCGTGATTCATTATTTGCATATAACACCCAGTGCTCCATGCAATATGTACCTTCCTTAATACCCATCACTGGCCCATCCCAATCCCCCACCCCTCTCCCCTCTGAAGCCCTCAGTTTGTTTCCCAGAGTCCATAGTCGCTCGTGGTTCATTCCTCCTTCTGTTTAGGGTCCATTGTCTAAAGGGACAGACAGTGGAAGTTCACCAAATATAAGATCAAAATTTCATTGTTCATTATAGATGCCGCCAAGTAGTTCCCAGACATTTCATTCTACTGTAGTAATTCATTATACCTGTGCAGATGCACGTGGAAGACAATTGATGCATGCATAGTGGTAATAAAACACGCCCCTCAGTAGTAGAATAAGAGAGGATACATATGTGTAAAATTATTCAACTACAGCTTCCATGCTTTCCCTTTGGTTCCTTATTATCTATGAAATTGGACAATTTTTGTTCTCTAGGCTTAAAACTCATTGTCAAGTATTCAGAGTTTTTCAATGCTGATCTTCTCCTGTAAAAGTTACCAAAAATCTAAAATATGTATGATCTTTAAAAAATGCTATATTGAAAATTACAGCAGGGAAGTTTCATTTTGTGAATATTGTGTCAATGGATCTCTATTTTGACATCAGTGTTCATTAGAAATGATGACATTTCATGTGAGTATAAATATCAATGTGTAAAAGAAAAGGTAGGAAGAACCTTGAATGTTTAAGTAATTGGTGAAATGACAGGTGTGTGTGTGTGTGTGTGTGTGTGTGTGTGTGTGTGTGTGTGTAATTGATTTTCAGTTAATGGTTCAGCTTCTTGTAGGGCCTCCGAGAGAGCCCAGGTGAACCTTTCAATGAGTTGGTATCTGTTTTCAGAACATGGGAATCTCTTAGTCCAATAGTCAATCAGGCAAGCTTTGAGGTCTTGAAGTCCTCAGCGATGGTGTTGCAGACCCTTGTGAGCAAACCCTAGGGTATGGTCAGAGCCCTCATTAGCTGGTACCAAGGTGTGACGATTTCAGACAGCATTTCCCAAAGAAGTACCTCTTGAGTCTCTGTCCTTGTCAGTTCCCTACACTTCCTTACACTAGTTATGTGATCAGTGTGTTTCAGGATAATCCCCACATGTGATTTTTGCTATTTCCTACTAGTCCTATCTGTTTCTCATCTTCTTCTTTTATGGTAGGTGTTGGGAAGCAACCTGTGTGGTGGAGGAAGGGGTGTGGTAGTTGTCTGCCTTCAGAGGACCGAATGATGCCTAGAAATTGTACTATAGTTTGAGGTCAATTGTCCATCCTCTGAGTGTCAGGAATTCCATCACTTTACTTTGATGCTAGTCTGTTCTTCAAGCTGTCCTCAGAAATAAGGACGTCATCCATCTAGGGAATACTAGTTTGTGTGTATGTTTTCATTTTAGGAAAGGCCTTGCTCTTCCTTAAAATAATACTGTAGAGCACCCTTTCCTGTTGTTATTGGCCATCAGTAAATCTTTTGTGAAGTATTCTTTTATAAATAGACTTTCTATGGTTGATGAGCAGGAATTCTTTATTGACAAGTCTTTGTCAGTGTGTGTATTGCAAATCTTTACTTCCCAGCCTGCGGTTCACTATTTCATTTTCTTATGGTCATAAGTTAAGGAGAAATGTCACATTTTTATGAAGTCCCACTGAATTCTTTTAAATGGTTAAAGCACCCTATGTCCTACCCCAAGATTGACAGGTTCTACATTTTCTTTCAGAAACTGTCCAATGGGAAGCTACAATCCATCTCAAATTTATAAATTGCATTTTTAATTCTAATAGGGTATTTATAGACTGTTTTGGATTTTCTATGTACACAATTGTATTATCTGTGAATAGTCACATTTATCCCCTCAATTCTTATACTTTTTGTTTCTCTTGCCTTAAAACACTGGTAGATTCTCTGATGCAACGTTGAATAGAGCAGCATTGTTTGAAGATTTTAATATACCTTTCTCAATATCTGAAAGAAAAAGCAGACAAAACATTGGTAACAAATCTGACCTAATTGACATATAGGGAACATTCCATAATAAGTGCAGAATACATTATTTTCAAGTGGTCATAGACTCTTTACCCAAATAGATGATAGGTGGGGCCACGAATGAAGTCTACAAATGTTAAACCCTGAAATTAACTAGATTCTATTCTTAGACCACAGGGGAATTGAGCCACAGTCATAGCGAAAAGAAAATCAAGAAGTCCTTCAAAGTTTAAAATTAAATGGAACTTTGCTACATATCCTAAAGGTGAGAGAGGGAATCTCAATGGAAATTCTGAACCTTTTCTACATGAGGGCTCACACACAATGGCACTTTCTTTGTGAAGAGCATTATAATAACCTAGACAGGAGTTGAGCCTTAAGTCAGAGTTCTTCCTGCCCCAGCCACACCTGGCAGCCTTGGCCTGTGGTGCCCCTCAGCTCTCCTTTCTGGTGGCCCTGAGCTAAGGGGGTCAACATGGCCATATGGAAATGGGAAGCTCCCCACTCATAGTGATGATGGTGCCCCATCCCCAGCTGCCCATTCAGGTGGCTCTGAGCTAAGGGGGTCAACATGGCCATATGGAAATTAGAAGCTTCCCACTCTTAGTGATGACGTTGCTATCGTATCATCCTCACCAGTCCAACAACATGATTTCTGAGTGAACTATGACACAAGAGTGACTTCTTGGCCTTCCTTCAGGTTTGAAAATCATCTGGTGAGTCATCTATTCGAAATATGGATTCAACATGTGTTCTTTCTTCTGGAAAAGAAATAGACCCAATAGCAATTATGGCTTCCTGAGCACCTGTTCTTGAGACACATCATACTGGCTCTTTGTAGCATTCTGCCTCTTAAACTTCTCAACTAGGGTGTAGATATTTTTAGGCACATTTTCAGGTGGTTAGACAGGGACTCGGATGATATGAGTCACAGAGGATTTTAGTGTCAGAAACATAAGTGGGATTCCCAAATTGACTCCAAATCCCTTGTTGTTCCATACAGGGTACTATCTTCCTCTTAACTCTGGTCTTCTCGATCTGGAAACCTATCAAGTATCAGGATTTTCTTGTCATGTGGACAACTGGAACGAATTCAGCGGGCCTTTTCACCTCTGCCCATGGTGATCATTAAGATCATTATTTCAGTGGAGGACCTCTGGGTAAGATACTCAAAGATCCTTAGGAATACAGACAGTATAATATTTTTCTGGTATTAAAGTTACTGAAACCAACTATCTTTTTTAGTCCATTCTGGCTCTGGTATGTTCAGACGGTGCTGTAAAACAGGTCTGAAATAGTGTTTAAAAACACTCAGCTCAGCCTCTTCTACAAAGTGAGCCAATGCTTATAAACATGGCTAAAATATTGCCTTACCTATGATGACTTCCCAGCCATCGTAGTGTTTATATGGTATGACTGTGACTTATATTAGTCAACATTTGCAGAGAAAGAACTTAGGGCATCCAGGGGGCACTTCATGTTGAAATTAGTTTGTGACAACGAGCTACTGTGTTTTCTTCTGCAGTCCAAGGGAATGGTGCCAGACATCTCCAAGTTGTCTAGCAGTTCTACAATTCTGATTTTAAGTGGTCTGTGTGCTTCATAGATTTGGGCAGGAGAAGGGCAGGAGTCCAGAGACTGTGAACACTTCTGTTACCTGTGCTGACCATGGAGCAGGCAGCCTTTCGTGGGTATCATTTTGATTTCTTGGTACTCTTGTGAAAGGTGCTTTTGTCTCAAATTCCTCCATTTAGGAGTAATTATAATGATGAAAGTAATTTTTATCTTATATCATCTGTGGGCCCTGATCCTGGGCTTCCAGGGAAGCTATCCTTTAACATTTTACCCGGCTCAAAATGACTGGGCAAAAACCTAAAAGCATGGGCCCTATTTCTGCCCCAAGCACATGTTGTACATCTGCTTCGAGGAGAAAACAATAACCAAAAATGCCAACATAAAGATAAGAAAAAATAAAGAACATCTTTGGCTCCCATAAGATTAAGGTCATACTGACATGTACATACTGAAAACATAAGAAAGAATCTGTCACTTTCTGGATCTAAGAAGATCCTCACTGTAGTGTGTAACTCTGTATGTAAAACAAAACAGAAAAAAATATATAAGCCTGCCCCAAATGTTCCTTCCCCGGAGCACTCCCTTCTTGGTGAAGATTGTGTCTCCCAGACAGTTGTCCTGACTTTGGTTTGAAGAAAGGTTTCTTCCTTTCTCTCTAAAATGTTTTTAAAAGTTCATTCATGCAGTGTCGACAATAACAGTGTTTTCTATTTAAGTGAGAAATAAATGTTCCACTCTAGTTGCATTGGGAATAGACGAATTTAGGGTTTCTTTAGAAGAGTAAGTCTGCTCTCCAGAAAAGGCAAGGTCATTGGTCTATTGAGAATGAAGATAATTACTGGTAAACAACAAGTATGTGTTGCCTCTTCGCCCAGAAACCAAAGCAGGTGTGCAGGCTTTAGGTCAGAGGTGCCTTCTTCTCCCCAGCTGACAGCACTTCTTTGCTCTGGCTCCAAGACACCCGAGGTTTGAACGTCAGCATCGGAGTCAGCGAGGCAGCTTGTCACAGGACGCCAGTGTTCAGAGAAAGCACAGGAATGTTTGGCAAAATGTCCTAACTATGTCAGGGCTGGAGGTAAAACCTCTCATTATCCCAAAACCTCCTGGGCTTTTCTCTTTTCTCTAGTTGAGCCACAAAGTAAAATTGAAGTAGCTGTCAGCATTCTGGGTTTGGTGCAAGAATTACTTAGTTTCACTGCTGGTAGAACTTTGCAGGGGATCACAATTTCTCTGTCCATTTATTGCTTACACATGTATTTTGACCATCTGTTTCCTAGGAACCCTCTTTTATTAGAAAGGGAAGGTGAGATTCACTCTGTGCCTGTTTGTAACATCTAATTTGTTCCTTCATCTAACAGTGTTTATTCAATTGGGTCTAAGATATGGTTGAGTGGCCAGCATCTAGGGTTAGGTGGCTTTTTTTCATCTGATACAGACTTGGATGATGTCATTTGACAAAGGTGATGTTTCATCATTGATTAGTTTATTCATCAGAAGAGTTAAAATTAGGGTGGAGGGAAAATTGAAAATTATCCAAAGCAGCCTGCTCCTGTTTAAAAGTTGAGCTTGACTTTGTAGTTTTACTAAATGTATTATCTCGATATTTTGAGGTGCCATATTCTCTCTGTAGTTTCTTTGGTGGTGGAGTCAGAAGGAGAGTCTGGGAATTCTTTTGGATAGTGGCATGCTGGTGGCTTCAAGGGGCTTGGCGTCAGGAGCCTTGGGGTGAAGTCTTCAACTGCTTGCCTGACCCTGGGTGCATCTCCCAGAGGTTTTGTTTCCTCTTATGAAATTGCTGGCAGATAATGTTCTGCTTAAAGGGGAACCCTCCCATCCTGTTGGTGGCAATGCAAAGTGGTGCAGCCAGTCTGGGAAACAGTGTGGGGGTTCCTCAAAAAGTTAAACATTGAACAATCCCATGATCCAGCAATTGCTCTCCTAGGTATTTACCCAAAGGATACAGAAATGCAGATTCAAAGGGGGAACATGCACCATGATGTTTATAGCAGCAATGTCCACAGTAGCCAATCTATGGAGAGAATCCCAAAGTCCATGCACTGATGAATGGATAAAGCAGATGTGGGATACATATTATATATATATATATATATATATATATATATATATATATATATATATATATATATATATATATATATATATATATATATATATATATAATGGAATATGACCCAGCTTCAAAAAGAATGAAATCTTACCATTTGCAAGGATGTGGATGGATCTAGAGTATATTAAGCTAAGCAAAATCATTGAGGAAAGACAAATATCCTATCTCTCACACTTGTGGAATTTCAGAAAGAAAACAGATGAACAGAGTGGAGGGGTGATGAGAGAGGCAAACAAGGAAATAGACTCAACCTTGGAGAACAAACTGAGTGTTGCTGCAGGACAGGAGCATGGGGGGAAGTGTTAAATGGGTGAGGGATATTAAGGAGGGCACTTGTGATGAGCACCGGGTACTGTATGCAGATGAGGAATCACAAAATCCTACCCCTGAAGCGAATATTCCATGGCATGTGAACTAACTGGAATTTAAGTAAAAGAAGAAAGGAAAAAGTGGTCTGCTTCATGAAGAGTGAGATAAAATTGTAGTGATTTGGGCTGTACTATTCTATAGATGAGAGTTGTAAAACACCCTGTTGTAGGATACACTAGTTTCTTATCACATAAGGAGTCCTCAGAAAGCTGCAATGAAAGATTCAGATCTCAGAGCATGTTCATGTTCCACTGATATGTTACAATTTGCACAGGTAGGAAAGAAGGTGGAGAGAAAGGCATCAGAAGGGGAAAGTAGGTGTGAACCTTTCATTAGTTAGTGTTATAGCTTTCTCATGAAAGCCTTGCGCCAGTGTGATTTTGGAAGAAATGGTGGAATCCGGGAGCTTTGCAGGAGATAGGGGAGTTCCAGGTCTGGGTAAAGCTGACAGGGGTCCCAGAGGAGTGTTGAATGCATTCTACAGCAGGGTGTGGACAGGGTGGGCTCCAGGGGTGGCTGTGGTCTCCTGGGTGAGAGTTGTGACAGGTGAGGGCTGTGTGCAAGTTCCTGGCTGAGGACAAGTGAGGCACAGGCAGAGAGCTGGCAGAGAACCTTCTTCTGGGCCACCAGCCTCACCCAACACACACAGCCTCATCTTCTGTCCCTTTCACTCCAATTCTGACTTCTCCGAAGGTGAGTGAGAATACATCAAGAGCATTCTTAACAGAAGGGAAAGCATGTGCAAAAGCTCTGGGGCAGGAGAATTCCAGTTATTTCCAGGAGCAGCAAGAAGGACCTGTGGCCACAGGAGACAGCTTAGGACATGAGCTTAGAGAGGTGAAAGAGGGTGACAGAAAGCTATTCCAGGGCTATAACCCCATGAGAAGCTGTTTCACTGGGCCATACTGGCTACAGTGTTGAGAACAGATTACAGAGGGTTGAAGATGGCAAAGCAGGTCAATGATGAAGCTTTTCCAGGAACTCAGGCACCGTGGAACGGACAGGTGCCTTTGGATGGAGTGGTTAGACCTCTTCTGGGTCCATTTTGAAGATGGAGCTCACAGGATTTGCTGATGGGTTAGCTATTAGGAGCAGGAGAACAGAGGAATTGGGGTAACTCTCAGGTGTTGTGGGTTGTCCTGATCGAGATTGGAAGGAGAGAGTTTCTCAGGGGGTAGGAGGTAGTCGGTGTTCAGCATGCTGAGGAAGGTCCTTTCCCAGTGGATCTGCTGAGGTTTGTGTCTGGGAGGACCTTTCACATCTCTTCCCTCAGCAATGCTCAAGTACAAGTATCCCCCACTTTTTAAACGTTCACAGTAAGACACTGGGCTTTCTTGAAAGAACTACGTTATTACCCAGCTTCAGTAAAAGGAAGAGACCTGAAGAGGATTTCAATCTTATGAAAAAAGGTGAACAGTGAGAATCGCGTTCAGCATCTGTTCTGGGGAGAAGCACGACCGAGGCGGCGTGCACCCCAACCAGCTCCTTCCTCTGTCAACCGCTCTCTGCTTCCAGCCACCAGCACTTTGAATGGTGTCTGTGGGCTTCTGCTGTGCTTCATCTTCATTTATGCTGGGCCTCCCTTAGAAACTTGTGTGCTGAGGCCTAAGAAAAGCCAAAGAGAAGGAATTTTGGAGTCTGAGCACACTGTCTAATTGTTCGTGTAAATTAATGGTCATTCCTTCTGGACACCATTTCTGCTGTGCAAGGTTTCTCAGAAGCCCTGTACTTTCAAAGAGCAGGGAAACCTATACCCCATGCTGCGGGGTTAGTTTTAGTCTCCATGCCTGACAGACCATTTCATGACTAGGATTTTCTCACTCAAACATTGAGACTTTGACCATCTTCACCCTTTTCTACCACCGCATCCCTGAATCTGGCACCTACCAACCTGCTCTCAGTATCTATGCGTTCAGTATTTGTTTATTCCACATTGAATGTACATGAGAGCATCTGGTATTGGTCTTTCTGTGTCTGAGTTACTTGGCATAAGGCCCCCAAGGTCTGTGTTTCCATGTCTGGTTCTTGTGAATAATGCTGCAGTGAACGTGGGAGTGCATCTGTCTTTTTGAGGCAGCATTTTTGTGTTCTTAAATCAATACTCAGTAGAGCCATTACTGGGTCATGGGGTAGTTGTATTTATTTTTTCAGGAACCTCCATACCATTTGTCACAGTGGCTGCACCAATTTCCATTCCCACCAACAGTGCACAGTGTTTCCTCGTCTGCACACCCTTGACCCCACCTGGTGTCTGTCTCTGGGACAATTGCTATTCCAACAGTTGTGAGGGGATAGCCGATTGTGGGTTTGACTGATGTTTCCCTGACGATGATTAGTGATGTCGAACAACTTTTTCTGTCTGTTGGCACCTGTGTGCCATCTTTGGAAAGTATCTATTCACATATTCCTCCCATTTTTTATATAGTTTTTTTTTTTATTTGTATGAGTGTTGTGTGTATTTTGGATATTAGCCTCTTCTCACACATATGATTCGCAGATATGTTTTTCTTATTGGGTCAGAGGCCTTTTAAGGTTTTGATGGTTTCTTTTGCCGTGTGGAAGATTTCAGTTTGATGTTGTTCCACTTGTTTATTTGTGCTTTTGTTGCCTTTGCATTTGGTGTCCGATCTGAAGACTCTTTGCCAAAACTAATGTCAATAGACTTAGTACCTGTGTCTTCTTGGAGGTTTATGGATTCAGGTCTTATGTTCAAATCATTCATCCATTAAAAATTTTGTGTGTGGTGTAAGAAAGTGACCCAGTTATATTCTTCTGCATTTAGTGTCCCCTTTGCCTGTTACCGATCACTGAAGAGACAGTCCTTCCCTCATGGCATATCTTCTGCTGCTGTGTCGTAAGTGAGGATCATCTACGTGTGGGTAAGTTTCTGAGCTTTCTGTACTGTTCCACTGACCTGGTGTCTTTGTTTATGCCAGTACCATCCTGTTTTGATGACAACAGCTTTATAATCCAGCTTGAAATCCAGGAGTGTGTTGACTGCACCTCTTTCTCCAGGTTGCTTTGCGGATTTGGTGTCTTTTGTGATTCCATACAAGTTTGAGGACTGTTTTCTATTTGCTCGAATAATGCCAGTGGAATTCAGATAGGGATTTCATCACATCTGTCGATTGCTTTGGGTACGATGGACATGTTCACATAATTAACTCTTCCAGTTAAGGAGCATGGCGTATGCTACCATTTGTTTGTGTTCCCTTCTAAATCTTTGACCCATACATTCTGCCCCCCTGGACACACATATTTTTCATTTCTTTTCTGCCATGTGTTGAGTGTACTATGTCTTTCTCATTCTTGGTTACTTTTATTCCTAGATTTTTTTTGATGCAATTTTAAATGGCGTTGCTTTTTTAATTTCTCTTTGCGAAAGTGTGTCATCAGTATACAGAAATGCAAGAAGTTGGGTCATCTGGGTGGCTCCATAAGTGAAGCGTCTGCCTTCAGCTCAGGTCATGATCCCAGAGTTCTGGGATCGAGCCCCGTGTTGGGCTCCCTGCTTAGCGAGGGTCTGCTTTTCCCTCTTTCTGACACTCCCACTGCTCGTGCTTCTTCTCTTCCTGTCAAATAAATAAATAATATTTGAAAAATAATGACAACAGGTCTCTGCATATTGACTTTATATCCTGCAGCTTGTTTGAATTTTTTTATTCTAACAGTTTTTTTTTTTTTTTTGTGGAATCTTTCGGGATTTTATGTCATTTGCAAATTGTGCCAGTTTTCCTGTATGGATTTCATATCTTCTCTTTTTTTAAAAATTGTTATTCACCCTACAGTACTTCATTTGTTTTCGATGTAGTGTTCCATGATTCATTGTTTGCATATAACACCTAGTGCTCATTATGACAAGTGCCCTCCTTTTTTTTTAAAGAATTTATTTATTTATTCAACAGAGATAGAGACAGCCAGCCAGAGAGGGAACACTAGCAGGGGGAGTGGGAGAGGAAGAAGCAGGCTCACAGTGGAGGAGCCTGTTGTGGGGCTCGATCCCATAATGCCAGGATCACGCCCTGAGCCTTAACCACTGTGCCACCCAGGTGCCCCCTGTCTTGTTAATTTTAACCATTCTAACTGGTGTAAGGTGGTATTTCATTGTCGTTTTGATTTGTATTTGCCTGATGGCAAGTGATGTGGAGCATTTTTTCATGTGTCTGTCGGCCATTTGTATGTCTTCTCTGGAGAAGTATCTCTTTGTGTCTTCTGCCCATTTTTTGGGTGTTGAGTTTGAGGAGTTCTTTATAGATCTTGGATACCAGCCCTTTATCTGTAATATCATTTGCAGATATCTTCTTCAATTCCATAGGTTGCCTTTTGTTTTGTTGATTGTTTGCTTTGCCGAGCAGAAGCTTTTTATCCTGATGAAGTGTCAATAGTTCATTTTTGCTTTTATTTCCTTTGCCTTTAGAGACGTGGCTTGCAAGAATTGTTGTGTCCAAAGTTGAAGAGTTCTTTTGATTTTGATATGAGACAGGAATCCATTATCTTTCTTTCCTGATTGTATTTGAGTCCTCTGTCTTTCTTGGTGAGTCTAGCTAAGTTTGTCAGTTTGTTTATCTTTCCAAAAAAGGCAGCTCTCATTTTCATTGGTTTTTTTTTTTTTTTTGTCTTTTTAGTCTTTGTTGGATTTATTTATGCCTTCCTTTTTGTTATTTCCTTATTTCTACTAATTTGGGGCTTTGTTGTTTGTTTTTTTTTTCCAATTCTTTACCACATAAATCAGGTTGTTTATTGGAGAGCATTCTCATGGATTGATGAACACTTGAATTTCTATGAATGTCCTCCATAAAGCCACTTTTGCTGCATCCCATAAGTTTTTGTAGGTTGTCTTTTTCATCAGCGTCAAGGTACTTCTAAATTTTTTTTGATTTCTTCTTTGACTGTTGGTTGTTCAGTAGCATGTTGTTAAATATCCACATATTTTTTAAGATTCTTTAAGTATCTGACAGAGAGTGAGACAGCGAGAGAGGGAACGCAAGCAGCGGGGTGGGAGAAGGTGAAGCGGGCTTCCCACTGAGCAAGGAGCCTGATTCGGGGCTAGATCCCAGGATCCTGGGATCACGACCTGAGCTGAAAGCAGATCCTTAATGACTGAGCCACCCAGGCCCCAAAAATCTCCACCTATTTTTGACAGTCCCATTTTTTTCTTGAGACTGATTTCTAGTTTCATATCATTGTGGTTGGATAAGATTTGAAGCAGAAGGTGAAGAGAGCATTCAGATGAAAGGTTTGTTTCCTGGAGGGTTTTCTGTGGGCAGACCATGAGTTCAGTGGGCAGGAGGAAGGTTTTATGAGATGGGGGGTGGGGATAACCCTTGTTAGAATTACTGACTACTACCATGCAGGCTGTGTGCTACCGTTCACATCATAGTCCTGATGGACTTTTACTTCATTAGAAATATTTTCTAGGAGGTGTAGGCATAGCCTTCACTTAAAGAAAGGTGCCATGTGGGTTCAGCAACCAGGATGTATGGTACTGTGGGGGATCAGAAACAGGCTTTCTGTGGGAAGTGACAGAAATAAGATATGGTGAGCTCCATGACCATAGGTGAGGTCCCGAGTGACCCACTGGGTGTTGGGTTCTGTGGATCTGTCTCATCAGGTGCTGTGGAATTCAGGGACACCCTCCTGTCTGTGGATTTGTGTGGATACAGGTAGACATCAGTGTCTGGCCAGGCATGAAGGTCGCACTGGACCACCACCAGAGATACAGCGTGCGGTGGAGCCACTGCTTGGTTTCCCCGAAAGCTGACCAGGGTCTGTGACTGTGATTCCTAGCAGCTGCAAGGGGAGAGGAGGCCGGGGGTGGTGCACACTTCCTAGAGTTGTGGTCAGGACTAGACTGGAGCCCACTGAAGTCAGCCACACAAGGCACAGAAGGCACCAAGTCAGTGTAGCTGTGGGCACTGCTCCCTTGGTACTTTCGGGCCAGCTCCATGCTGCCACCTCCTGCTTTTCATCATCATCTTCAAGGTCATGTGCCTCTGCTCTTGCCCCATGGCCTCCGGGGTATTGTCCGTCCTCCATCTGGCCCTCGTCCCTGGTGCCCTGTGCAGTCCGATGCCAGGGTAGCCTTCTTGAGACAAATATCTGGCCCTGATGGAACACTTCCATGGATCTCCTGTGATGCAAGGATGATGCCCTGCCCTGGAAGGGGCCTGCAGGTCCCCAATCAGGACAGCCATGTCTCCCTTTTCAGCATGGCCTGCCCTCCCCTCAGTCTTCTTCAGGGAAGCTCTCCCCACTTCCTGAGCTGACAGCTCTGAACTTAAAAATGAATGTTATTTTACATATCTCTATGCCTTAGTTCATCCATGGCATGTCTTTCAACCCCGTTAGTGGGTTTTTTCTTTTTTAGCAGTTCTGAAGGGCTGTCTGATCAAGGAGGGGATGACGTGGGTGGGGTAGCTTTCCCTCTCATCTCCCTCAGCATGTCTCTGAGACCTGGGGCCAGCTATCCCAGTGAGGATTGAGGAACCCGAGCCAACGCATCCTGAGCACAGGCTGTGTCAGCTCATAGACTGATGCGTGTTGGTGGGCAGCTGGCATGGGCCAGGGGCAGGCAGTGTCTCCTTCTCATTCCTTCCCTCCCTTCCTCCCAGAGGTAGCTCAGAGAAGCCTTCAACCCCTGCATCTCCAGATCCCTTGACCTATGCCTCCTGTGTTCAGCTGGTGACCTTGGAGTTTCGCATCGATTCTACCTCCCGTACCCTCTCCCGTATCAGTTCCTGCATCAGGGGAGGGGTCGGACCCTTCTCTGTTTTTGGTCTTCTTCCTGTCCCGCACCAAGCCCACCCACCTTTGCATCTTCCATGTATGTGCTTGGAAGCAAGCCCATCCGCAGGGAACCTATTAGCCAAATGGATCCTGGCAATGAACATTGAAGTAGAGATCCAGGATCCATAATAAACCTGCTCTGAAACCTGTCCCAAAGTCTGTGACTCTCTCACACTGAAACAGAAACAATAGTAGCTTTCTGGACTGTGAAGTGTCATGTGTCTCTACTTACAATCTTGAATGCATAGGTGCTGAGCCTGGACTGAAAAGGACCATGTCTTCCGTGGGCTGGAATCCACGGCAAAAACTCAGTGAAAT
Organism: Ursus americanus; assembly: GCF_024610735.1. Classification (NCBI taxonomy): domain Eukaryota; kingdom Metazoa; phylum Chordata; class Mammalia; order Carnivora; family Ursidae; genus Ursus; species Ursus americanus. Next base: position 372,235 of record NW_028273706.1, on the reverse strand, counting down.
CTGAATTTGAGGCATGGAGTGAATAATTATTATAGAGTGAATCCTCCCAAGTAGGGCTTATGCACATTGCACAGGAAAAGATTTTTCAAAGAGCTTCCTGAAAGAAAAATCTTTTTTAAAATTTATTTTAATTCCAGTAAAACTAACATACAGTGTTACATTCGTTTCAGGTGTACAATAGAGTGATTCAGTAATTCTATATATTACTCAGTGGTCATCAAGAAAAGCGTCCTCTTAATCCCCTTCATCTATTTCACTCATCCCTCTATCCACCTCCTCTCTGGTAACCATCCGTTTGTTCTCTATTGTTAAGAGTTTGTATTTTGGTGTGTCTCCTTTTTCTCTTTTAGTTATTTATTTTTGTTTGTTTTTTAAATTCCCCATTAGAGTGACATCGTATGGGATTTGTCTTTCTCTGACTGACTGATTTTAGTTAGGATAATACTCTCTAGCTCCATCCATGTGTCTGCAAATGGCAAGGTTTCATTCTTTTTCAAGCCGAGTAATACTCCATTGTGTGTGTGTGTGTGTGTGTGTGTGTGTGTGTGAATACACACATCTATCATCTCATTTGTCAATTTTTCTACAGACACTTGGGTTGCTTCCATATTGTGATATTGTGAATAATGGTGCAAGAAACATAGGGGTGCACATATCCTTTTAAGTTACTGTTTTCCTATTCTTTGGGTAAATACGAGTAGTGTGATTGTTGGATCGTAGGGTAGTTCTATATTTAATTTTTTGAGGAACCTTCATACTGTTTTCCACGGTGGCCACCACAGTTTGCATTCCCACCCACAGTTCGTGAGGATTCCCCTTTATCCACATCCTACCAACAGCTGCTCTTTGTTGTGCTTTTGATGTTAGCCATTCTGACAGGTTTGAGGTATTACCTCACTGTCCTTTGGGTTTACATTCCTGATGATGGATGATGGTGAACATCTTTTCACGGTACTGTTGGCCATTTGTATTTCTTCTTTGGAGAAATGTCTGTCCATGTCTTCTGCCTATTTTTTAACTGGATTATTTGTTTTTGGGGGGTTGAGTAGAATCACTTGTATATGTTTTGGACACTATACCTTTATTGCATATGATCTTTGCAAATATCTTCTCCCTTTGAGTAGGTTGTCTTATTATTTTTACATTTTCATTGTTCTTCTGCCGTGTGGAAACTTTTTATTTTGCTGTATTCCCAATAGTTTATTTTTGCTTTCATTTCCTTTGCCTCAGGAGACAGTCTAGAAAAACGTTGGTATGGTCCATATCAAGAAGTTACTGTCTTCCCTCCTGTAGGATTTTTATGGATTCAGGTCTCATATTGAGGTCTTGAAACTGTTTTGTGTTTGTCTTTATTGTGTAAGAAAGCAGTCTAATTTCATTCTTTTGTGCGTAGCTGTCTAGTTTTCCCAACACCATTTGTTGTAGAGACTGTCCTTTTCCCTTGCTTTGTGGAAGATTCATGGACCACATAATTGTGGGTTTCTGTCTGAACTTGTATCCTGTTCCTTTGGTTGCTGTGTCTATTTTTGTGCCGTACTGTCTTGTTAGGATGACTGCAGCTTTGTAGTATAACCTGAAATCTGAAATTGTCAGTCCTCCAGCTTTGTTTTTCTTTTCCACATTGCACTGGCTGTTCGGAATCTTTAGTGGTTCCATACAAATGTGTAGGATTGTTTATTCGAGGTCTTTTGTTCTTTAATTTAAATTCAATTAGCCAACTTACAGTACATCATTCGTTTCAGATGTAGTCTTCAATAAATTTTCAGTCATGTGTAACACCCAGTGCTCATTGTATCGTGTGACCTCCTTAATGCTACTCACCCAGTTACCCCCCCCAACTTCTCCTCCAACAATCATCAGTTTCTTGCGATAGTTAAGCGTCCATTATGGGTTTTCTCCCTCTCTGATGACTTCCCATTCTATTTTCCCTTCCTTCCCCTATGGTCTTCTTCCTTGTTTCTGATATTCCACATAGGAGTGAAAGCATATGATCATTGTCTTTCTTTCATTGACTTATTCCACTCAGCATAATACCCTCCAGCTCCACCCAGGTCGGTGTGATGGTAAGTATTCATGCTTTCTGATGGCTGAGTAATATTCCATTATATATATGATCTACATCTTCTTTATCCATTCATCTATCCATGGTCATCTGCACTCCTTCCACAGTTTGTCTATTATGGATATTGCTGCTATGAACACTGGTGTGCATGTGTCCCGTCTTCACTACCTCTGTCTCTGGGGGTAAATACCCAGTAGTGCAATTGCTGGGACATCGGTAGCTTTATTTATAACTTCTTGAGGAAACTCCGTACCATTTTCAAGAGTGGCTGTACCGGACTGCATTCGTACAGGGGTGTAAGAGGGTTCCCGTTTCTCCACATCCTCTCCAACATGTATAGTTTCATGTCTTCTTATTTTTATATATTCGGCCTCGTGTAATATGGCATTTATAGGGGTTTAGATTTGCATTTCCCTGAAGCCAAGTGATATGAAGCATTTATGCATGTATCTTTTGGTCACCAGTACGTCGTCATAAGTGAAGTGACTTCCCATTTTAATCCATCTCAAGACCTAAAGCTGGGTAAGTCTCTGAAGCTGGATGATGCCATCGGTTGGAAGTGTGGAGAATTTCAAAAGATCTCCATGGAGAGCAAGTTTAAAGGTCAGTGTGAAGCTACTAATTGGATCCGGGGAGATCTCTGAAAGTGGGGGTTGCCTGGGATGGGCTGAGGGGGGCCCTCCGATTTTCCTATGAATTCTTGCTGCAGCCCCAAATGGACAGTTTCCTGCTGTGGGGCAGGCTGAGTCCTCTAGTCGTGCAGAGGTGAGCCCAATGCCTGGTGCCTTGGAGGCAGGCAAATGGGGAGGGACACTCAGCAGAGGACCCAGGGTTAGGTTAGGCCTCAAGAGACAGCAGGTCCGAACTGCCCAGTGCTCAGAGAACTCCCAGGCCGAGTGAGATGAGGGCACAAGGGTGGGTGAGTGTGAGCCTTGGGGTTTCATCCGGAAGCACCCACAAAGGTCGGGGTTCACCAGAAGGGGCTCTCAGGGGGTGCCCCAATTCTCTTGCCCTGAATGCTCTCTTGTTCCCCAAAATGGTGCAGTTTACTGTGGGCTGCAGGCTGAGTCCTACAGTGGGGCTTGGGTTTCCCCAATCCCCCGGAGTGTGGTGCCAGGAATCTAGGGAGGGACCTCTCTGTGGCCAACCTAGGGTAAGGGTTAGGGTCCAGGAGCCCGGCAGGGACAATCTTTAGGCTGTGGGGCGAGCTCTGTGGATGGCTGAGAGGAGGCCATGGGGGAGGGTGAGAATGGGCCTCAGGGTTGGGGAACGGGGGGCTGCCAATGATGGGGATGGGCTCCAGGGGCCTCCCCAAGTTCTCGTGCCCTGTAGGCTCCGTAGAACCCCAAGGGGCATGGTTTCCTGTCGGGTGGCAAGCTGAGTCCTGCAGTGGGGCACAGATATCCCAATTCCCCGGGTCTGCGATATAAGGCTCCTGGGGAGACCCCCAAACCCGCAGCCGGCTTAGGGCTAGCGTAAGGCCCCAGGAGCCCCGCAGGCTGGACCTGCTGGCTGTATGGCGAGCTACACGGGCTGAGGTGAGGGTGTGGGGAGGGTGAGCGTGGGCCTCAGGGTTGGGGCGCGGGTGGCCGCTGAAGTTCGCTGGTGGCTCAGGAGGGCCCTCCTGGTTCTCCCGCCCTGAATGCTCTATGGCCTCCCAAGGCACACGGTTTCCTGCGGGGTGGCAGACTGAGTCCTGCTGTGGGGCTCAGGTGTCCCGAATCCCCGCAGCTGTGGCTCCAGGCTCCTGGGGAGGGGCCCCTTCACAGATGAACTAGGGTTAGGGTTGGGGCCCAGGAACCCCGCAGGCCAGATCTGCCCACTATGTGGCGAGCTCCGCCGTGGGCTGAGGTGAGGGTGCAGGGTGGGGTGAGCATGGGCTTCAAGGTTGGGTTTAGGGATCGCCGAAGTTCACCGGGGTTCTGGGGGCCCTCCTGGTTCTCCCACCCTGAATGCTCTACAGCCTCCCAAGGGGCACGGTTTCCTGCAGGCTGGCAGGCTTTGTCCTGCAGTGGAGGTCAGGTGTCCCCAGTCCCTGGGGCTTTGACACCGGGCCCCAGGGGAGGGACCCTACCCAGCCGACCTAGGGTCAGGTCTAGGCCCCAGGAACCCGGCAGGCCTGATCTGCCGGCTCTGCCACGAGCTCAGTGGCAAGCTGAAGGGAAGGCATGGGGCGGGATGAGCGTGGGCCTCAGGGTTGGGGTGTAGGGGGTCGCCGAGGATCGCTGGGGCTCAGGGGGGCCCTACCAGTTCTCCTGCAGGGGATGCTCTGTGGCGCCCCAAGGGGCATGGTTTCCTGAGGGGTGGCAGGCTGAGTCCCGTGGTGGGGCTCAGGTGTACCCAATCCCCGGGGTTAGGGTACGGATTAGGGTACGGGTTAAGGTTAGGGTATGGGTTACGGTTAGGGTATGGGTTAGGGATAGGGTAAGGAGAGGGTACGGGTTAGGGTTGGGTTTAGGGGTTACAGGTTGGAGGTTATGGGTTAGGGTACAGATTAGGGTTTAGGGTACGGGTTAGGGTTTAGGGTTTAGGGTTAGGGTTGGAGTACGGGTTAGGTTTAGGGTACGGGTTAGGGTTAGGGTACGGATTAGGGTACGCATTAGGGTACGGTTTAGGGTACGGGTTAGGGTACAGTTTAGGGTAAGTATTGGCCTACCGATTTGGGTACGGTTTAGGGTACGGGTTAGGGTTAGGCTACCGGTTAGGGTTAGGGTACAGTTTAGGGTTATGGTACAGGTTAGGTTACGGTTTAGGTTTAGGCTTAGGGTACGGGTTAGGGAACGGGTTAGGGATAGGGATAGGGTACGATTTAGGGTTAGGTTATGGGTTAGGGTACGGGTTAGGGTACAGGTTAGGGTTAGGTATGGGTTAGGGTCCGGGTTAGGGATAGGGCACGAGTTAGGGTATGGGTTAAGGTTAAGGTAAAGGTACTGGTTAGGGTTAGGGTACGGGTTACGGTTTAGGGTTTAGGGTTACAGTTAGGGTACGGGTTAGGGTTAGGGTACGGGTAGGGTTTGGGTACGGGTTATGGTACGAGTTATGGTATGGGTTAAGGTCAGGGTTTAGGGTTAAGGTTAGGGTACGGGTTAGGGTACTTGTTAGGGTTACGGTTAGGTTTAGGGTATGGTTTAAATTACGGGTTAGGGTACAGTTTACGGTTAAGGTTAGGGTATGGGTTAGGGTACGGGTTAGAGTACGTGTTAGGGTTACGGTTAGGGTTAGGGTACAGGTTAGGGTTAGGTTTAGGGTACGCGTTAGAGTTAGGGTTAGAGTACGGGTTAGGGTACGGGTTAGGGTTAGGTTTAGGGTTAGGTTATGGGTTAGGGGTAGGGTTAGCTGAAGGGGTAGGCTTAGGGGTAGGGTTAGGGGTATGGTAGGTGTCTGGGTAGGGTTAGGGTTTAGGGTTAGGGTTTGGGGTTTGGGGTTAGTGGTTAAGGTTAGGTTTTCATGTTTAGGGTTTCCGGATTAGGGTTAGGGGTTAGGGTTTAGGGTTTAGTGTTAATGTCAGGGTTTAGGGTTTAAGGATTAGGGTTTAGGGTTAGGTTTAGGGTAGGGTTAGGTTTAGGGTAAGGGTTAGGGGTTAGCGTTAGGTTTAGGATTAGCGGTTAAGGTTTGGATTTAAGGTTAGGCATTAGGGTTTAGGGTTAGGGTTAGACCCCAGTAGGCCAGCAGGACCTATGCCCCGGCTGTGCGGCAAGTGGAGGAGTGGGCCAAGGTGAGGGCGATGGCGAGCGGGAGTATGGTATCCAGCGTTTTGTCGCCGGGGGCCTTTGAAAGTCGCTAGAGGCTTGGAGGGCCCTGCCCGTTATCCCGCCCTTAATGACCAGCGGTGCCCCTAGCGGCCCGGGTGGTGGCAGTGTGGCAATGTGAGTCTGGCACTACGGTTTGGGGGTCCCCAATGCCGTGTGTTGCAGCGCCAGGCCCCTTGGGAGGGGCACCTCTGGGGCCCTCCTAGGGTTAGTGTTAGCTCCCAGGAGTCCAGCAGGCATGATCCGCCAGCTGTGTGGTAGCATAGGACCGGGCCAAGGTGAAGGCGCCGGCAAGCTGGAGCGTGGGCCCAAGCATTTTGGCGCGGGGGGCCTTGGAAGGTCGCCGGGGGATTCAAGGGCCCTGCCGGTCCTCCCGCCCTGAATGGCCAGAGGCGCCCTTAGCAGCCCAGGTGGTGGCGGCATGGCATGGTGAGTACGGCGCTGGGGCTCGGGGGTCCCCAATCCCCGGTGTGGCAGCACCAGGCCCCTTGGGAGGGGCCCCTCGGGTGCGACCTAGTGTTAGGGTTAGCCCCCAGGGGGCCGACAGGCCCAATCCCATGGCTGTGTGGAGAGCGGATGGGCGCGCTGAGGTGAGGGGGCTGGCAAGTGGGAGCGTGGGCCCAAAAGTTTTGGTGCGGGGGGCCTTCGAATGTCGCCGGGGTCTCGGAGGGCCCTGTCCGTTCTCCTGCCCTGAAGACCGGCGACGCCTCTAGCGTCGCGCATGGCGGCGGGGCGTCCGGGTGATTCCGGCGCTGGGACTCGGGGTTCCCAAATCCCCAGTGTTGCGGCTCCAGGTCCCTTGGGCGGGTACCTCGGGGGCCGATCTATGGTTAGGGTTAGACCCCAGGAGGCCGGCAGGCCAGATCTGGCAGCTATGCGGCGAGTGGAGGGGCGGGCGGAGGTGAGGCCGCTGGCGAGCGGGAGTATGGGCCCAGGCGTTTTGGCGCGGAGGTCCTTCGGATGTCACCAGGGGCTTGGAGTGCCCTGCCCGTTCTCCCGCCCTGAATGACTGTCAGCTCTCCTAGCGGCCCCGGTGGTGGCAGGTCGGCATGTTGAGTCCAGCCTTGGGGCTCGGGGGTCCCTAATCCCTGGGGTTGCTGCGCCAGGCCCCTTGGGAGGGGCCCCTTGGGAGTGGCCCCTTGGGTGCCGCCCTAGGGTTAGGGTTAACCCCCAGGACACCAGCAGGCCCTATCTGCTGGCTGTCCAGCGAGCAGAGGGGTGGACCGAGGTGAGCGCCCTGGTGAGTGGGAGCGTGGGCCCAAGCGTTTTGGCACGGGGGCCTTCAAAGGTCGCCGGGGGCTTGGAGGGCCCTGCCAGTTCTGCCCCCCTGAATGACCGGGGGCACCCCTAGCAGCCCGGGTGGTGGCATGGGGGCAGGGTGAGACCGCAGTCGGGGCTCGGCTTCCCCAATCCCCGGCGTTGCGGCGCCAGTCCCCTTGGGAGGGGTCCCTCTGGGGCCCAACTTGGGTTAGGGTTAGCCCCCAGGAGGTCGGCAGGCCCGATCCGCCAGCTCTGTGCCAATTGAAGTGGCGTGCTGAGGTGAGGGTGCTGGCGACCAGGAGCGACGGCCCAAGCATTTTGGCGCGGATGGCCTTCGTAGTCGCCATAGGCTCGGAGGGCGCTGCTCGTTCTCCTGCCCTGAATGACCGGCAGCGCCCGTAGCGGCCCGGTTGGTGACGGGGCGGCAAGGTGAGTCCGGCACTGGGGAGGGGTCCCCAATCCCCGGCGTGGTGGCGCCGGGCACTTGGGAGTGGTCCCTCGGGGGCCGATCTAGGGTAGGGTTAGCCCAAAGGAGGCCGGCAGGCCCAATTCGCCAGCTGTGCTGCAAGCGGAGTGGTGGGCCAAGGTGAGGGCGCTGGCCATCGGGAGCATGGGCACAAGCGTTTTGTTACGGGGGGGCTTCGAAAGTCGCTGGTGGCTCGGAGGCCCCTGCCTGTTCTCCCGCCCTGAATGAGGACGGCGCTAATAGCGGGCAGGGTCACGGCGAGGAGGCAGGGTGAGTCTTGCGCTGGTGCTCGGGGGTCCCCAAGCCCCGGCGTGGCGGTGCCAGGCCCCTTGGGAGGGGCCCCTCAAGGGGCGACGTATGGTTTGGGTTAGCTCCCAGGAGGCCGTCAGGCCCGATCAGCCAGGTGTGCGTCGAGCGGAGGGGCGGGCCGAGGTGAGGCTGCTGGCGAGTGGGAGCATGGGCCCAAGCGTTTTGGCGTGGGGAGCCTTCGAAGGTCTCGGGTGCTCTGAGGGCCTTGTCCGTTCTCCTGCCCTGAATGACCGGCAGTGCCCCTATAGGCCAGGGTGGAGGAGGGGCGGCACGTTGAGTCTTGCACAGGGGCTCGGTGGTCCCCAATCCCCACTTTGCAGCGCCAATCCCCTTTGGAGGGGCCCTCGTGGGCCAACATACGGTTAGGTTTAACCCCCAGGAGGCCAGCAGGCCCGATCCGCCAGCTGTGCCTCGAGCGGAGGCACGGGCAGAGGTGAGGGCGCTGGCGAGAAGGAGCATGGGCCTAAGCGTTTTGGGGTGGGGGGCCTTTGAATGTTGCAGGGGGCTCAGAGGGCCCTGCCCGTTCTCCCGCCCTGAATGACCGGCGGCGCCCCTATCAGCCCAGGTGGAGGCGGGGCGGCAGGGTGAGTCTGGCGCTGGGGCTCGGGGGTCCAAAATCACGGGCGTTCCGGCACGAGGCCTGTTGGGAGAGACCCCTCTGCGGCCAACTAGGGTTAGTGTTAGCCCCCAGGAGGCCTGCAGGTCTGATCCGCTGGCTGTGAGGTGAATGGAGGGGTGAGCCGAGATGAGGTCGCTGGCGAGCGAGAGCGTGCACCCAAGCGTATTGGCTTGGGGGGCCTTCGAGGTCGCCAGGGGCTCGGAGGGCCCTGCCCGTCCTTCCGTCCTGAAAGACCGACGGCGCCCATAGCGGCCCAGGTGGTGATGGGGAGGCGTGGTGAGTCCGACGCTGGGTTTCATGGGTTCTCAATCCCCGGCGTTGCGGTGCAAGGCCACTTAAGAGGGGCCCCTCAGGGGTCGACCTAGGTTTAGGGTTAGCACCCAGGATGCCAGAAGGCCCGATCCGCCTGCTGTGCGGCGAGTGGAAGGGTGGCCTGAGGTGAGGGCGCTTCGAGCGGGAGCGTGGGCCCAAGCATTTTGGCATGGGGGGCCTTCGAAGGTCGCCGAAGACTCAGAGTGCCCTGCCCGTTCTCCCGCCCTGAATGACCGGTGGTGCCCCAAGCAGCCTGGGTGGTGGTGGGGCGCAGGGTGAGTCTGGCACTGGGGCTCGGGGTCCCCAACCCGGCATTGCGGTCCCAGGCCCCTTGGGAGGGTCCCCTCGTGGGCCGACCTAGGGTTAGTGTTAGTCCCCAGGAGGCTGGCAGGCCCGATCCGCCGACTGTGTGGAGAGCGGAAGCGCTGGCCGAGGTGAGGCCGCTGGTGAGCGGGAGCGTGGGCCCTAGCGTTCTGGCGCGTGCGGCGTTCGAAATTTCCCGGGGGCTCTGAGGGCCCTGCCGGTTCTCCCGCCCTGCATGATCCTCGGTTATCCTAGGGGCCTGGGTGGAAGAGGGGGGGCAGGGTGAGTCCGGTGCTTGGGCTTGGGGGTCCCAAATCCCCAGCGTCGTGGCACCAGCACCTTAGGAGGGGCCCCTCCGGGGCCGACCTAGGGTTAGTGTAAGTCCCCAGGAAGCCGGCAGGCCCGACCCGCCGGCTGTGTGGCGTCCAGAGGGGCAGGCTGAGGTGAGGGCGCTGGCGAGCGGGAGTGTGGGCCCAGGCATTTTGGCACGGGTGCCTTTGAAGGTCACCAGTGGCTCGGAGGGCCCTGCCCGTTCTCTTGCCCTGAATGACCGGTGGCGACCCTAGCGGCTCGGGTGGCCTGGGGGCGGCAAGTTGAGTCCAGCGCTGGGGCTCGTGGGTACCCAATCCCCGGCGTTGCGGTGCCAGGCCTCTTGGGAACCGACCTAGGGTTAGGTTTAGCCCCCAGGAGGCTCTCAGGCCGGATCCGCCGGCTGTGTGGAGAGCGGAAGTGCTGGCCGAGCAGAGGCCGCTGGTGAGCCGGAGCGTGGACCCAAGTGTTCTGGCGCAGGCAGCCTTCGAAGGTCGCCAGGGGCTCGGAGGGCCCTGCCCGTTCTCCCGCCCTGAATGTCTGGCAGCACGCCTAGCGGCCCGGGTTGTGGCAGGGCAGCAGGGTAGAGTCTGGCGCTGGGGCTCGGGGGTCCCCAATCCCAGGCGTTGCGGCGATAAGCACCTTGGGATGGCCCCCTCGGTGGCCGACCTAGGGTTAGAGTTTGCCCCCAGGAGGCCAGCAGTCCTGATCCGCCCACTCCGCAAGGAGCAGAGGGGTGGTCCGAGATGAGGGTGCTGGCGAGCAGGTGCTTGAGTCAAGCGTTTTGGTGCCGGGGGCCTTCAGAGGTCGCCGGGGGCTCAGAGGGCCCTGCACGTTCTTCCGCCCTGAATGACTGGTGGCTACCCTAGCAGCCCGGGTAGAGGATGGACAGTAGGGTGAGTCAGGCGCTGGGGTTCAGGGTCCCCAATCCTCGGCGTTGGGGCGCCAGGCCCCTTCGGAAGGGCTCTAGGGGACCGACCAAGCATTACTGTTAGCCCCCAGAAGGCCGGCAGACCTGATCTGCCGGCTGTGTGGCGAGCAGAGGGGCAGGCTGAGGTGAGGGCGCTGTCGAGCGGAAGCATGGGCACAAGCGTTTTGGCGTGGGGGGGAATTCGAAAGTAGTCGGGGGCTCAGAGCGTCCTTCCCCTTTCTACCACACTGAATGCCCGACGGCACACCTAGCAGCCCGGGTTGCAGAGGGGCAGCAGTGTGAGTCCGGCGCTAGGGCTCAGGGGTCCCCAATCCCCGTTGTTGCAGCGCCAGGCCCCTTGGGAGGGGCCCCTTGGGTGCGACCTAGTGTTAGGGTTAGCACCCAGGAGGCCGGCAGGCCCGATTCGCCAGCTGTACAGCGAGCGGAGTGTCGGGCGGAGGTGAGGCCACTGGCAAGCAGGAGCCCGGGCCCAGGAGTTTTCGCGGGGGGGTCCTTCGAAGGTTGCCGAGTGCTCGAAGTGCCGTACACGTTCTTCCGCCCTGAATGACAGGCGGCTACCCTAGCGGCCCAGTTAGAGGAGGGGTGGTAGGGTGAGTCTGGCGCTGGGGCTCGGGGTCCCCAGTCCTCGGCGTTGGGGTGCCAGTCCCCTTCGGAAGGGCTCTAGGGGGCCGACCAAGCATTACTGTTAGCCCACAGGAGGCTGGCAGACCCAATCCACCGGCTGTGCGGCGAGCGGAGGGGCGGACCGAGGTGAGGGCACTGGGGAACGGAAGTGTTGGGTGAAGCGTTTTGCCTGGGGGGGCTTTCGAAGGTCGCTGGGGACTTGGAGGGCCCTGCCTGTTCTCCCGCCCTAAATGACCATAGGGGCCCCTAGCGGCCCCGGTGGCAGTGGAGCAGCAAAGTGAGTCCGGCGCTGCTGCTCGGGGGTCACCAATCCCCAGCGTTGCAGCCCCAGGCCTCTTGGGAGGGCCCCCTCAGGTGCCGACCTAGGGTTAGGGTTACCCCCAGGAGGCCGGGAAGCCCGGTCTGCCGGCTGTGTGGCGAGCGGAGGGGCAGGTTGAGATGAGGGCGTTGGCGAGTGGGAATGTGGGACCAAAGTTTTAGAGGGAGGGTCCTAGAAGGTCGCCAGGGGCTCAGAGGGTCCTGCCCGTTCTCCCTCCCTGAATGACCGACGGTGCCCCTCGCAGTACTGGTGGCAGCGGGGCAGCAGGGTGAGTCTGGCACTGGGTCTCGGGGGTCCCCAATGCCCGGCGTTGTGTCGCCAGGACCTTGGGAAGGGCCATTTGGGGGTCGACCTTGGGTTAAGTTAGCCCCCAGGAGGCCCACAGGCCCGATCCACCAGCTATGCGGCGAGCGGAGGGGTGGTCCGAGGTATGGGCACAGGCGAGCAGGAGCTTGGGCCCAATCATTTTGGCACGGGGGTCTTCGAAGGTCACCAGGGCCTTGGAGGGCCCTGCCTGTTTTCCCGCCCTGAATGACTGATGGTGCTCCTAGCAACCGGGGTGGCGGCGGGGTGCCACGGTTAGTCCCGCGCTGGGGCTCGGGGTCAGCAATCCCAGCCGTTGTGGCGCCAGGCCCCATCAGAGGGGCCCCTCGGGGGCTGACCTAGGGTTAGGTTTAGCCACCAGAAGGCCGGCGGGCCTGATCCACTGGCTATCCGGTGAGCGGAGGGGCAGGACAAAGTGAGGGCGCTGGCATGCGGGAGCCTGGGTTCAAGCGTTTTGGCGCGGGGTATCTTTGAAGTTCGCCGGGGGCTCAAAGGGTCCTGCCCGTTTTCCAGCCTTGAATATCCAGCGGCAACCCTAGCGGCCCGGGTGGCGGCGGGGCGGCAGGGTGAGTCCGGCGCTGGGGCACGGGGTTCCCCAATCCCCGGCGTTATGGCGCCAGGCCCCTTGGGAGGGGCCCTTTGAGGATAGAACTAGGGTTAGGGTTAGCCCCTGGTAGGCCAGCAGGCCCTATCCGCCAGCTGTGCGTTGAGCAGAGGGGTGGGCCGAGGTGAGGGCTCTGGAGAGCGGGAGCGAGGGCCCAAGCGTTTTGGCGTGGGGGGACTTCGATGGTTGCCGGGGGCTCGGAGGGCCTTGCCCATTCTGTCGCCGTGAATGACCGGCGGTGCCCCTACCAGCCCGGGTGGCAGCGGGGCAGTAGGGTGAGTCTGGCGCTGGGGATCGGGGGTTCCCGATCCCCAGCATTGCTGCGCCAGGCCCCTTGGGAAGGGCCCCTAGTGGGCCAAGCTAGGAATAGGGATAGTCCCCAGGAGACCGGCAGGCCCGATCCGCTGGCTGTGAGTCTAGCGGAGGGACGGGCCAAGGTGAGGGCGCTGGCGCGTGGGAGCATGGGCCCAAGCGTTTTGGCGCGGGGGGCCTTCGAAAGTTGCCTGGGGCTCAGAGGGCCCTGCCCCTTCTCCCGCCCTGAATGACCAATGGCACCCCTAGCGGACCGTGTGGCAACGGGGCAGCAGGGTGACTCTGGCGCTGGGGCTTGGGGGTCCACAATCCCTGGCGTTGCGGCGCCAGGTGCCTTGGGAGGGGCCCCTCGTGGGCTGACCTATGGTTAGGGTTAGCCCCCAGGAAGCCAGCAGGCCCGATCGGCCAGCTTTGCGGTGAGCGGAGGGGCAGGCCGAGGTGAGGGCGCTGACAAGTGGGAGTGTGGGCACAAGCGTTTTGTGGAGGGGGGCCTTCGAAGGTCGCCCGTGGCTCGGAGGGCCCTTCCTGTTCTCACGCCCTGAATGACCGATGGTGCCGCTAGCGGCCCGTGTGGCGGGGGGGCGGCATGGTGAGTCCGGCTCTGTGGCTCAGGGGTCAGCAATCCCAGGCGTTGTCGTGCCAGGCCCCATTGGACTGGCCCCTCGGGGGACGACCTAGGGTTAGGGTTAGCCCCCAGGAGGCCGGCAGGTCCCATCCGCCAGCTGTGCGGCGAGTGGAGGGGAGGGCCGAGTGAGGGCGCTGGCGAGCGGGAGCGTGGGCCAAAGCATTTTGTCGCGGGGGTCCTTCAAAGGTCTCCAGGGGCTCAGAGGGCCCTATCTGTTCTCCCGCCCTGAATGACAATTGGCTCCCCTAGTGGCCCGGGTGTGGCGGGGCAGCAGGGTGAGTCCGGCGCTGGGGCTCAGGAGTCCTCAATCCCTGGCGTTGCGGCGCCATGCCCCTTGGGATGGGCCCCTAGGGGGCCTACCTAGGGTTAGGGTTATCCACCAGGAGTCTGGGAGGCCCGATCCGCCAGCTGTGCGGCGAGCGGAGTGGCGGACTGAGGTAAGGGCACAGGTGAGCGGGAGCGTGGGCCCAAAGCGTTTTGGTGCGGGGGGCCTTCAAAAGTCGCCGGTGGCTCGGAGGGCCCTGCCCGTTCTCCCTCCCTGAATGACTGGCAGTGCCCCTAGCGGCCCAGGGGGCGGTAGGGCGGGAGGGTGAGTCTGGCGCTGGGGCTCGGGAGTCCCCTATCCCCGGTATTGTGGCAATAGGAACCTGGGATGGGCCCCTCGGGGGCCCACCAAAGGTTAGGGTAACACCCAGGAGGCTGGCAGTCCCGATCCACAAGCTGTGCAGCGAGCGGAGGGGCGGACCGAGATAAGGGCACAGGGAGCGGGAGCATGGGCCCAAGCGTTTTGGCGCGGGGGGGCCTTCGAAGGTCGCCAGGGGCTCGGAGGGATCTGCCCGTACTCCCTCCCTGAATGACCGACGGTGCTCCTAGCGGCCCGGGTGGCGGCAGGGCAACACAGTGAGTCCAGCGCTGGGGTTCGGGGGTCCCCAATACCCGGGGTTGCGGCGCCAGGCCCCTTGGGATGGGCCCCTCGAGGGCCGACCTAGGGTTAGGCTTAGGCCCCAGGAGGTCGGCAGTCCCTATCATCCGGGTGTGCAGCGAAGGGTGGGCCGAGGTGAGGGCGCTAGCAAGTGGGAGCGTGTGTCCAAACGTTTTGGCGCGGGGGGCCTTCAAAGGTCGCCGGAGGCTCGGAGGGCCCTGCCCGTTCTCCCGCCCTGAATGACCGGCGGCACCCCTAGTGGCCCGGGTAGCAGCGGGGTGACACGGTGAGTCCGGCACTGGGGCTCGGGGGTCCCCAATGCCCTGTGTTGCGGAGCCAGGCCCCTTGGGATATGCCCCTCGGGGGCCGACCTATGGTTAGGGTTAGCCCCTAGGAGTCCAGCAGGCCCGATCCGCCCGCTGTTTGGAGAGCGGAGGGGCGGGCCGAGGTGAGGGCGCTGGCGAGCGGCAGCATTGGTCCAAGCGTTTTGGCATGGGGTCCTTCGAAAGTCGCTGGGGGCTCGGAGGGCCCCGCCCGTACTCCCACCCTGAATGACCGGCGGCGCCACTAGCGGCCCGCGTGGCGGCAGGGTGGCACGGTTAGTCCAGCGCTGGGGCTCGGGTGTCAGCAATCCCAGGCGTTGTGGCGCCAGGCCCCATCGGACGGGCCCCTCGAGGGCCGACCTAGGGTTAGGGTTAGCCCACAGGAGGCCTGCAGGCCTCATCAGCCGGTTGTGCGGTGAGCGGAGGGGAGGGCCAAGGTGATGGTGCTGGCGATGGGGAAGTTGGGCCCAAGCGTTTTAGCGAGGGAGGTATTCGAAGGTTGCCTGGGGCTCAGAGGGCCCTGCCCCTTCTCCCTCCTTGAATGACCGGTGGTGCCCCTACCATCCCAGTTGGCGGTGGGGCAGCAGGGAGAGTCTGGCGCTGGGGTTCGGGTGTCCCCAATCCCCGGTGTTGCAGCGCAAGGCTCCTTGGGCGGGGCCCCTCGTGGGCCGACCAAGTGTTAGGGTTAGCCCCCAGGATGCCGACAGGCCTGATCTGCAGCCTGTGCGGCAAGTGGAGGAGTGGGCTAAGATGTGGGTGCTGGGGAGCAGGAGCGTGGGCCCAAGCATTTTCGCAAGTGCGGCCTTCAAATGTCGCCAGGGGCTTGAAGGTCCCTGCCTGTTCTCCCGCACTGAATGACTGGTGGCGCCCCTAGCGGCTCCGGTGGTGTCGGGTCGGCAGGGTGAGTCCAGCGCTGGAGCTCGGGGGTCCCCAAAATCCGGCGTTGCTGCGCCAGGCCCCTTGGGAAGGCCCGCTCGGGGGTCGACCTAGGGTTAGGGTTACCCCCAGGAGGCCAGTAGGCCCGATCTGCCAGCTGTGCGACGAGCGGAGGGGCGGGCTGAGATGAGAGCACTGGCCAGCGGGGAATGTGGGCCCAAGCATTTTGGCACGAGGCGCCTTCAAAGGTCACCAGGGGCTTGGAGGGCCCTGCCCATTCTCCTGCTCTGAATGACCGACGGCGTCCCTTGTGGCCTGGTTGGCAGCGGGGCGGCAGGGAGAGTGTGGCACTGGGGCTCGGGGTTCCCCAATCCCCGGCTTTGCGGCGCCAGGGCCTTTGGGAGGGTCCCCTTGGGGACGGACCTAGGGTTAGGTTTAGCCCCCGGGAGGCCGGCAGGCCCGATCTGCCGGCTGTGTGGCGAGCGGAGGGGCGGGCCGAGATGAGGGTGCTGGCGAGCGGGAACATGGGCCCAAGCGTTTTGGCGCGAGTAGCCTTCAAAGGTCGCCAGGGGCTAAGGGGGCCTTGCCCGTTCTCCCTCCCTGAATGACCAGCAGCGCCTCTACCAGCCCGGTTGGTGGCGGGGAAGCAAGGTGAGTCCGGTGCTGGGGTTCAGGGGTCCACAATCCCCGGCATTGCAGCAGCAGGTGCCTTGGGAGGGGCCCCTCGTGGGCCAATCTAGGGTTAGGGTTAGCCCCCAGGAGGCCGTCAGGCCAGATCAGCCAGCTTTGCGGTGAGTGGAGGGGCGGGCCGAGGTGAGGGTGCTGACGAGCGGTAGCGTGGGCACAAGCGTTTTGATGCGGGGTGCCTTCGAAGGTCACCCGTGGCTCGGAGGGCCCTGCCTGTTCTCACACCCTGAATGACCGGCGGTGCAGCTAGGGGCCTGGGTGGCAGTGGGGCGGCACAGTGAGTCTGGCGCTGGGGCTCAGTTGTCCCCAATCCCTTGTGTTGCGGCTCCAGGCCCCTTGGGATGGGCCCCTAGGGGGCCTACATGGGGTTAGGGTTAGCCCCCAGGAGGCTGGGAGGCCCAATCTGCTGGCTGTGCGGTGAGCGGAGGGGCAGGCCGAGGTAAGGGCGATGGCGAGTGGGAGCGTGGTCCCAAGCGCTTTGGCACGGGGGGCCTTCGAAAGTCGCTGGGGGCTTGGAGGGCCCTGCCGTTCTCCCGCCCTGAATGACCGGTGGTGCCCCTTGTGGCCCAGGTGGCGGTGGGGGGCATGGTGAGTCTGGCGCTGGGGCTCAGGAGTCCCCAATACTCATCATTGCGGTGCCAGGCCCCTTGGGAGGGGCCACTAGGGGGTAGGCCTAGGGTTCGGGTTAGCCCCCAGAAGGCCCGCAGGCCCGATCCGCCAGCTGTGCGGCGAGTGGAGGGGAGGGCCGAGGTAAGGGCGCTGGCGAGTGGGAGCGTGGGCCGAAGCGTTTTGTCGTGGGGAGCCTTCAAAGGTCTCCGGGGGCTCAGAGGGCCCTACCCGTTCTCCCGCACTGAATGACCTGCGGCTCCCCTAGCGGCCTGGGTGGTGGCGGAGCTGCAGGGTGAGTCCGGCGCTGGGGCTCGGGAGTCCTCAATCCCTGGCGGTGCGGCGCCATGCCCCTTGGGATGGGCCCCTAGGGGGCCTACCTAGGGTTAGGGTTATCCACCAGGAGTCTGGGAGGCCCGATCCGCCAGCTGTGCGGCGAGCGGAGTGGCGGACTGAGGTAAGGGCACAGGTGAGCGGGAGCGTGGGCCCAAAGCGTTTTGGTGCGGGGAGCCTTCAAAAGTCGCCGGTGGCTCGGAGGGCCCTGCCCGTTCTCCCTCCCTGAATGACTGGCGGTGCCCCTAGCGGCCCAGGGGGCGGTAGGGCGGGAGGGTGAGTCCGGCGCTGGGGCTCGGGAGTCCCCTATCCCCGGTATTGTGGCAATAGGAACCTGGGATGGGCCCCTCGGGGGCCCACCAAAGGTTAGGGTAACACCCAGGAGGCTGGCAGTCCCGATCCACAAGCTGTGCAGCGAGCGGAGGGGCGGACCGAGATAAGGGCACAGGGAGCGGGAGCATGGGCCCAAGCGTTTTGGCGCGGGGGGGCCTTCGAAGGTCGCCAGGGGCTCGGAGGGATCTGCCCGTACTCCCTCCCTGAATGACCGACGGTGCTCCTAGCGGCCCGGGTGGCGGCAGGGCAACACAGTGAGTCCAGCGCTGGGGTTCGGGGGTCCCCAATACCCGGGGTTGCGGCGCCAGGCCCCTTGGGATGGGCCCCTCGAGGGCCGACCTAGGGTTAGGCTTAGGCCCCAGGAGGTCGGCAGTCCCTATCATCCGGGTGTGCAGCGAAGGGTGGGCCGAGGTGAGGGCGCTAGCAAGTGGGAGCGTGTGTCCAAACGTTTTGGCGCGGGGGGCCTTCAAAGGTCGCCGGAGGCTCGGAGGGCCCTGCCCGTTCTCCCGCCCTGAATGACCGGCGGCACCCCTAGTGGCCCGGGTAGCAGCGGGGTGACACGGTGAGTCCGGCACTGGGGCTCGGGGGTCCCCAATGCCCTGTGTTGCGGAGCCAGGCCCCTTGGGATATGCCCCTCGGGGGCCGACCTATGGTTAGGGTTAGCCCCTAGGAGTCCAGCAGGCCCGATCCGCCCGCTGTTTGGAGAGCGGAGGGGCGGGCCGAGGTGAGGGCGCTGGCGAGCGGCAGCATTGGTCCAAGCGTTTTGGCATGGGGTCCTTCGAAAGTCGCTGGGGGCTCGGAGGGCCCCGCCCGTACTCCCACCCTGAATGACCGGCGGCGCCACTAGCGGCCCGCGTGGCGGCAGGGTGGCACGGTTAGTCCAGCGCTGGGGCTCGGGTGTCAGCAATCCCAGGCGTTGTGGCGCCAGGCCCCATCGGACGGGCCCCTCGAGGGCCGACCTAGGGTTAGGGTTAGCCCACAGGAGGCCTGCAGGCCTCATCAGCCGGTTGTGCGGTGAGCGGAGGGGAGGGCCAAGGTGATGGTGCTGGCGATGGGGAAGTTGGGCCCAAGCGTTTTAGCGAGGGAGGTATTCGAAGGTTGCCTGGGGCTCAGAGGGCCCTGCCCCTTCTCCCTCCTTGAATGACCGGTGGTGCCCCTACCATCCCAGTTGGCGGTGGGGCAGCAGGGAGAGTCTGGCGCTGGGGTTCGGGTGTCCCCAATCCCCGGTGTTGCAGCGCAAGGCTCCTTGGGCGGGGCCCCTCGTGGGCCGACCAAGTGTTAGGGTTAGCCCCCAGGATGCCGACAGGCCTGATCTGCAGCCTGTGCGGCAAGTGGAGGAGTGGGCTAAGATGTGGGTGCTGGGGAGCAGGAGCGTGGGCCCAAGCATTTTCGCAAGTGCGGCCTTCAAATGTCGCCAGGGGCTTGAAGGTCCCTGCCTGTTCTCCCGCACTGAATGACTGGTGGCGCCCCTAGCGGCTCCGGTGGTGTCGGGTCGGCAGGGTGAGTCCAGCGCTGGAGCTCGGGGGTCCCCAAAATCCGGCGTTGCTGCGCCAGGCCCCTTGGGAAGGCCCGCTCGGGGGTCGACCTAGGGTTAGGGTTACCCCCAGGAGGCCAGTAGGCCCGATCTGCCAGCTGTGCGACGAGCGGAGGGGCGGGCTGAGATGAGAGCACTGGCCAGCGGGGAATGTGGGCCCAAGCATTTTGGCACGAGGCGCCTTCAAAGGTCACCAGGGGCTTGGAGGGCCCTGCCCATTCTCCTGCTCTGAATGACCGACGGCGTCCCTTGTGGCCCGGTTGGCAGCGGGGCGGCAGGGAGAGTGTGGCACTGGGGCTCGGGGTTCCCCAATCCCCGGCTTTGCGGCGCCAGGGCCTTTGGGAGGGTCCCCTTGGGGACGGACCTAGGGTTAGGTTTAGCCCCCGGGAGGCCGGCAGGCCCGATCTGCCGGCTGTGTGGCGAGCGGAGGGGCGGGCCGAGATGAGGGTGCTGGCGAGCGGGAACATGGGCCCAAGCGTTTTGGCGCGAGTAGCCTTCGAAGGTCGCCAGGGGCTAAGGGGGCCTTGCCCGTTCTCCCTCCCTGAATGACCAGCAGCGCCTCTACCAGCCCGGTTGGTGGCGGGGAAGCAAGGTGAGTCCGGTGCTGGGGTTCAGGGGTCCACAATCCCCGGCATTGCAGCAGCAGGTGCCTTGGGAGGGGCCCCTCGTGGGCCAATCTAGGGTTAGGGTTAGCCCCCAGGAGGCCGTCAGGCCAGATCAGCCAGCTTTGCGGTGAGTGGAGGGGCGGGCCGAGGTGAGGGCGCTGACGAGCGGTAGCGTGGGCACAAGCGTTTTGATGCGGGGTGCCTTCGAAGGTCACCCGTGGCTCGGAGGGCCCTGCCTGTTCTCACACCCTGAATGACCGGCGGTGCAGCTAGGGGCCTGGGTGGCAGTGGGGCGGCACAGTGAGTCTGGCGCTGGGGCTCAGTTGTCCCCAATCCCTTGTGTTGCGGCTCCAGGCCCCTTGGGATGGGCCCCTAGGGGGCCTACATGGGGTTAGGGTTAGCCCCCAGGAGGCTGGGAGGCCCAATCTGCTGGCTGTGCGGTGAGCGGAGGGGCAGGCCGAGGTAAGGGCGATGGCGAGTGGGAGCGTGGTCCCAAGCGCTTTGGCACGGGGGGCCTTCGAAAGTCGCTGGGGGCTTGGAGGGCCCTGCCGTTCTCCCGCCCTGAATGACCGGTGGTGCCCCTTGTGGCCCAGGTGGCGGTGGGGGGCATGGTGAGTCTGGCGCTGGGGCTCAGGAGTCCCCAATACTCGTCATTGCGGTGCCAGGCCCCTTGGGAGGGGCCACTAGGGGGTAGGCCTAGGGTTCGGGTTAGCCCCCAGAAGGCCCGCAGGCCCGATCCGCCAGCTGTGCGGCGAGTGGAGGGGAGGGCCGAGGTAAGGGCGCTGGCGAGTGGGAGCGTGGGCCGAAGCGTTTTGTCGTGGGGAGCCTTCAAAGGTCTCCGGGGGCTCAGAGGGCCCTACCCGTTCTCCCGCACTGAATGACCTGCGGCTCCCCTAGCGGCCTGGGTGGTGGCGGAGCTGCAGGGTGAGTCCGGCGCTGGGGCTCGGGAGTCCTCAATCCCTGGCGGTGCGGCGCCATGCCCCTTGGGATGGGCCCCTAGGGGGCCTACCTAGGGTTAGGGTTATCCACCAGGAGTCTGGGAGGCCCGATCCGCCAGCTGTGCGGCGAGCGGAGTGGCGGACTGAGGTAAGGGCACAGGTGAGCGGGAGCGTGGGCCCAAAGCGTTTTGGTGCGGGGAGCCTTCAAAAGTCGCCGGTGGCTCGGAGGGCCCTGCCCGTTCTCCCTCCCTGAATGACTGGCGGTGCCCCTAGCGGCCCAGGGGGCGGTAGGGCGGGAGGGTGAGTCCGGCGCTGGGGCTCGGGAGTCCCCTATCCCCGGTATTGTGGCAATAGGAACCTGGGATGGGCCCCTCGGGGGCCCACCAAAGGTTAGGGTAACACCCAGGAGGCTGGCAGTCCCGATCCACAAGCTGTGCAGCGAGCGGAGGGGCGGACCGAGATAAGGGCACAGGGAGCGGGAGCATGGGCCCAAGCGTTTTGGCGCGGGGGGGCCTTCGAAGGTCGCCAGGGGCTCGGAGGGATCTGCCCGTACTCCCTCCCTGAATGACCGACGGTGCTCCTAGCGGCCCGGGTGGCGGCAGGGCAACACAGTGAGTCCAGCGCTGGGGTTCGGGGGTCCCCAATACCCGGGGTTGCGGCGCCAGGCCCCTTGGGATGGGCCCCTCGAGGGCCGACCTAGGGTTAGGCTTAGGCCCCAGGAGGTCGGCAGTCCCTATCATCCGGGTGTGCAGCGAAGGGTGGGCCGAGGTGAGGGCGCTAGCAAGTGGGAGCGTGTGTCCAAACGTTTTGGCGCGGGGGGCCTTCAAAGGTCGCCGGAGGCTCGGAGGGCCCTGCCCGTTCTCCCGCCCTGAATGACCGGCGGCACCCCTAGTGGCCCGGGTAGCAGCGGGGTGACACGGTGAGTCCGGCACTGGGGCTCGGGGGTCCCCAATGCCCTGTGTTGCGGAGCCAGGCCCCTTGGGATATGCCCCTCGGGGGCCGACCTATGGTTAGGGTTAGCCCCTAGGAGTCCAGCAGGCCCGATCCGCCCGCTGTTTGGAGAGCGGAGGGGCGGGCCGAGGTGAGGGCGCTGGCGAGCGGCAGCATTGGTCCAAGCGTTTTGGCATGGGGTCCTTCGAAAGTCGCTGGGGGCTCGGAGGGCCCCGCCCGTACTCCCACCCTGAATGACCGGCGGCGCCACTAGCGGCCCGCGTGGCGGCAGGGTGGCACGGTTAGTCCAGCGCTGGGGCTCGGGTGTCAGCAATCCCAGGCGTTGTGGCGCCAGGCCCCATCGGACGGGCCCCTCGAGGGCCGACCTAGGGTTAGGGTTAGCCCACAGGAGGCCTGCAGGCCTCATCAGCCGGTTGTGCGGTGAGCGGAGGGGAGGGCCAAGGTGATGGTGCTGGCGATGGGGAAGTTGGGCCCAAGCGTTTTAGCGAGGGAGGTATTCGAAGGTTGCCTGGGGCTCAGAGGGCCCTGCCCCTTCTCCCTCCTTGAATGACCGGTGGTGCCCCTACCATCCCAGTTGGCGGTGGGGCAGCAGGGAGAGTCTGGCGCTGGGGTTCGGGTGTCCCCAATCCCCGGTGTTGCAGCGCAAGGCTCCTTGGGCGGGGCCCCTCGTGGGCCGACCAAGTGTTAGGGTTAGCCCCCAGGATGCCGACAGGCCTGATCTGCAGCCTGTGCGGCAAGTGGAGGAGTGGGCTAAGATGTGGGTGCTGGGGAGCAGGAGCGTGGGCCCAAGCATTTTCGCAAGTGCGGCCTTCAAATGTCGCCAGGGGCTTGAAGGTCCCTGCCTGTTCTCCCGCACTGAATGACTGGTGGCGCCCCTAGCGGCTCCGGTGGTGTCGGGTCGGCAGGGTGAGTCCAGCGCTGGAGCTCGGGGGTCCCCAAAATCCGGCGTTGCTGCGCCAGGCCCCTTGGGAAGGCCCGCTCGGGGGTCGACCTAGGGTTAGGGTTACCCCCAGGAGGCCAGTAGGCCCGATCTGCCAGCTGTGCGACGAGCGGAGGGGCGGGCTGAGATGAGAGCACTGGCCAGCGGGGAATGTGGGCCCAAGCATTTTGGCACGAGGCGCCTTCAAAGGTCACCAGGGGCTTGGAGGGCCCTGCCCATTCTCCTGCTCTGAATGACCGACGGCGTCCCTTGTGGCCCGGTTGGCAGCGGGGCGGCAGGGAGAGTGTGGCACTGGGGCTCGGGGTTCCCCAATCCCCGGCTTTGCGGCGCCAGGGCCTTTGGGAGGGTCCCCTTGGGGACGGACCTAGGGTTAGGTTTAGCCCCCGGGAGGCCGGCAGGCCCGATCTGCCGGCTGTGTGGCGAGCGGAGGGGCGGGCCGAGATGAGGGTGCTGGCGAGCGGGAACATGGGCCCAAGCGTTTTGGCGCGAGTAGCCTTCGAAGGTCGCCAGGGGCTAAGGGGGCCTTGCCCGTTCTCCCTCCCTGAATGACCAGCAGCGCCTCTACCAGCCCGGTTGGTGGCGGGGAAGCAAGGTGAGTCCGGTGCTGGGGTTCAGGGGTCCACAATCCCCGGCATTGCAGCAGCAGGTGCCTTGGGAGGGGCCCCTCGTGGGCCAATCTAGGGTTAGGGTTAGCCCCCAGGAGGCCGTCAGGCCAGATCAGCCAGCTTTGCGGTGAGTGGAGGGGCGGGCCGAGGTGAGGGCGCTGACGAGCGGTAGCGTGGGCACAAGCGTTTTGATGCGGGGTGCCTTCGAAGGTCACCCGTGGCTCGGAGGGCCCTGCCTGTTCTCACACCCTGAATGACCGGCGGTGCAGCTAGGGGCCTGGGTGGCAGTGGGGCGGCACAGTGAGTCTGGCGCTGGGGCTCAGTTGTCCCCAATCCCTTGTGTTGCGGCTCCAGGCCCCTTGGGATGGGCCCCTAGGGGGCCTACATGGGGTTAGGGTTAGCCCCCAGGAGGCTGGGAGGCCCAATCTGCTGGCTGTGCGGTGAGCGGAGGGGCAGGCCGAGGTAAGGGCGATGGCGAGTGGGAGCGTGGTCCCAAGCGCTTTGGCACGGGGGGCCTTCGAAAGTCGCTGGGGGCTTGGAGGGCCCTGCCGTTCTCCCGCCCTGAATGACCGGTGGTGCCCCTTGTGGCCCAGGTGGCGGTGGGGGGCATGGTGAGTCTGGCGCTGGGGCTCAGGAGTCCCCAATACTCGTCATTGCGGTGCCAGGCCCCTTGGGAGGGGCCACTAGGGGGTAGGCCTAGGGTTCGGGTTAGCCCCCAGAAGGCCCGCAGGCCCGATCCGCCAGCTGTGCGGCGAGTGGAGGGGAGGGCCGAGGTAAGGGCGCTGGCGAGTGGGAGCGTGGGCCGAAGCGTTTTGTCGTGGGGAGCCTTCAAAGGTCTCCGGGGGCTCAGAGGGCCCTACCCGTTCTCCCGCACTGAATGACCTGCGGCTCCCCTAGCGGCCTGGGTGGTGGCGGAGCTGCAGGGTGAGTCCGGCGCTGGGGCTCGGGAGTCCTCAATCCCTGGCGGTGCGGCGCCATGCCCCTTGGGATGGGCCCCTAGGGGGCCTACCTAGGGTTAGGGTTATCCACCAGGAGTCTGGGAGGCCCGATCCGCCAGCTGTGCGGCGAGCGGAGTGGCGGACTGAGGTAAGGGCACAGGTGAGCGGGAGCGTGGGCCCAAAGCGTTTTGGTGCGGGGAGCCTTCAAAAGTCGCCGGTGGCTCGGAGGGCCCTGCCCGTTCTCCCTCCCTGAATGACTGGCGGTGCCCCTAGCGGCCCAGGGGGCGGTAGGGCGGGAGGGTGAGTCCGGCGCTGGGGCTCGGGAGTCCCCTATCCCCGGTATTGTGGCAATAGGAACCTGGGATGGGCCCCTCGGGGGCCCACCAAAGGTTAGGGTAACACCCAGGAGGCTGGCAGTCCCGATCCACAAGCTGTGCAGCGAGCGGAGGGGCGGACCGAGATAAGGGCACAGGGAGCGGGAGCATGGGCCCAAGCGTTTTGGCGCGGGGGGGCCTTCGAAGGTCGCCAGGGGCTCGGAGGGATCTGCCCGTACTCCCTCCCTGAATGACCGACGGTGCTCCTAGCGGCCCGGGTGGCGGCAGGGCAACACAGTGAGTCCAGCGCTGGGGTTCGGGGGTCCCCAATACCCGGGGTTGCGGCGCCAGGCCCCTTGGGATGGGCCCCTCGAGGGCCGACCTAGGGTTAGGCTTAGGCCCCAGGAGGTCGGCAGTCCCTATCATCCGGGTGTGCAGCGAAGGGTGGGCCGAGGTGAGGGCGCTAGCAAGTGGGAGCGTGTGTCCAAACGTTTTGGCGCGGGGGGCCTTCAAAGGTCGCCGGAGGCTCGGAGGGCCCTGCCCGTTCTCCCGCCCTGAATGACCGGCGGCACCCCTAGTGGCCCGGGTAGCAGCGGGGTGACACGGTGAGTCCGGCACTGGGGCTCGGGGGTCCCCAATGCCCTGTGTTGCGGAGCCAGGCCCCTTGGGATATGCCCCTCGGGGGCCGACCTATGGTTAGGGTTAGCCCCTAGGAGTCCAGCAGGCCCGATCCGCCCGCTGTTTGGAGAGCGGAGGGGCGGGCCGAGGTGAGGGCGCTGGCGAGCGGCAGCATTGGTCCAAGCGTTTTGGCATGGGGTCCTTCGAAAGTCGCTGGGGGCTCGGAGGGCCCCGCCCGTACTCCCACCCTGAATGACCGGCGGCGCCACTAGCGGCCCGCGTGGCGGCAGGGTGGCACGGTTAGTCCAGCGCTGGGGCTCGGGTGTCAGCAATCCCAGGCGTTGTGGCGCCAGGCCCCATCGGACGGGCCCCTCGAGGGCCGACCTAGGGTTAGGGTTAGCCCACAGGAGGCCTGCAGGCCTCATCAGCCGGTTGTGCGGTGAGCGGAGGGGAGGGCCAAGGTGATGGTGCTGGCGATGGGGAAGTTGGGCCCAAGCGTTTTAGCGAGGGAGGTATTCGAAGGTTGCCTGGGGCTCAGAGGGCCCTGCCCCTTCTCCCTCCTTGAATGACCGGTGGTGCCCCTACCATCCCAGTTGGCGGTGGGGCAGCAGGGAGAGTCTGGCGCTGGGGTTCGGGTGTCCCCAATCCCCGGTGTTGCAGCGCAAGGCTCCTTGGGCGGGGCCCCTCGTGGGCCGACCAAGTGTTAGGGTTAGCCCCCAGGATGCCGACAGGCCTGATCTGCAGCCTGTGCGGCAAGTGGAGGAGTGGGCTAAGATGTGGGTGCTGGGGAGCAGGAGCGTGGGCCCAAGCATTTTCGCAAGTGCGGCCTTCAAATGTCGCCAGGGGCTTGAAGGTCCCTGCCTGTTCTCCCGCACTGAATGACTGGTGGCGCCCCTAGCGGCTCCGGTGGTGTCGGGTCGGCAGGGTGAGTCCAGCGCTGGAGCTCGGGGGTCCCCAAAATCCGGCGTTGCTGCGCCAGGCCCCTTGGGAAGGCCCGCTCGGGGGTCGACCTAGGGTTAGGGTTACCCCCAGGAGGCCAGTAGGCCCGATCTGCCAGCTGTGCGACGAGCGGAGGGGCGGGCTGAGATGAGAGCACTGGCCAGCGGGGAATGTGGGCCCAAGCATTTTGGCACGAGGCGCCTTCAAAGGTCACCAGGGGCTTGGAGGGCCCTGCCCATTCTCCTGCTCTGAATGACCGACGGCGTCCCTTGTGGCCCGGTTGGCAGCGGGGCGGCAGGGAGAGTGTGGCACTGGGGCTCGGGGTTCCCCAATCCCCGGCTTTGCGGCGCCAGGGCCTTTGGGAGGGTCCCCTTGGGGACGGACCTAGGGTTAGGTTTAGCCCCCGGGAGGCCGGCAGGCCCGATCTGCCGGCTGTGTGGCGAGCGGAGGGGCGGGCCGAGATGAGGGTGCTGGCGAGCGGGAACATGGGCCCAAGCGTTTTGGCGCGAGTAGCCTTCAAAGGTCGCCAGGGGCTAAGGGGGCCTTGCCCGTTCTCCCTCCCTGAATGACCAGCAGCGCCTCTACCAGCCCGGTTGGTGGCGGGGAAGCAAGGTGAGTCCGGTGCTGGGGTTCAGGGGTCCACAATCCCCGGCATTGCAGCAGCAGGTGCCTTGGGAGGGGCCCCTCGTGGGCCAATCTAGGGTTAGGGTTAGCCCCCAGGAGGCCGTCAGGCCAGATCAGCCAGCTTTGCGGTGAGTGGAGGGGCGGGCCGAGGTGAGGGTGCTGACGAGCGGTAGCGTGGGCACAAGCGTTTTGATGCGGGGTGCCTTCGAAGGTCACCCGTGGCTCGGAGGGCCCTGCCTGTTCTCACACCCTGAATGACCGGCGGTGCAGCTAGGGGCCTGGGTGGCAGTGGGGCGGCACAGTGAGTCTGGCGCTGGGGCTCAGTTGTCCCCAATCCCTTGTGTTGCGGCTCCAGGCCCCTTGGGATGGGCCCCTAGGGGGCCTACATGGGGTTAGGGTTAGCCCCCAGGAGGCTGGGAGGCCCAATCTGCTGGCTGTGCGGTGAGCGGAGGGGCAGGCCGAGGTAAGGGCGATGGCGAGTGGGAGCGTGGTCCCAAGCGCTTTGGCACGGGGGGCCTTCGAAAGTCGCTGGGGGCTTGGAGGGCCCTGCCGTTCTCCCGCCCTGAATGACCGGTGGTGCCCCTTGTGGCCCAGGTGGCGGTGGGGGGCATGGTGAGTCTGGCGCTGGGGCTCAGGAGTCCCCAATACTCATCATTGCGGTGCCAGGCCCCTTGGGAGGGGCCACTAGGGGGTAGGCCTAGGGTTCGGGTTAGCCCCCAGAAGGCCCGCAGGCCCGATCCGCCAGCTGTGCGGCGAGTGGAGGGGAGGGCCGAGGTAAGGGCGCTGGCGAGTGGGAGCGTGGGCCGAAGCGTTTTGTCGTGGGGAGCCTTCAAAGGTCTCCGGGGGCTCAGAGGGCCCTACCCGTTCTCCCGCACTGAATGACCTGCGGCTCCCCTAGCGGCCTGGGTGGTGGCGGAGCTGCAGGGTGAGTCCGGCGCTGGGGCTCGGGAGTCCTCAATCCCTGGCGGTGCGGCGCCATGCCCCTTGGGATGGGCCCCTAGGGGGCCTACCTAGGGTTAGGGTTATCCACCAGGAGTCTGGGAGGCCCGATCCGCCAGCTGTGCGGCGAGCGGAGTGGCGGACTGAGGTAAGGGCACAGGTGAGCGGGAGCGTGGGCCCAAAGCGTTTTGGTGCGGGGAGCCTTCAAAAGTCGCCGGTGGCTCGGAGGGCCCTGCCCGTTCTCCCTCCCTGAATGACTGGCGGTGCCCCTAGCGGCCCAGGGGGCGGTAGGGCGGGAGGGTGAGTCCGGCGCTGGGGCTCGGGAGTCCCCTATCCCCGGTATTGTGGCAATAGGAACCTGGGATGGGCCCCTCGGGGGCCCACCAAAGGTTAGGGTAACACCCAGGAGGCTGGCAGTCCCGATCCACAAGCTGTGCAGCGAGCGGAGGGGCGGACCGAGATAAGGGCACAGGGAGCGGGAGCATGGGCCCAAGCGTTTTGGCGCGGGGGGGCCTTCGAAGGTCGCCAGGGGCTCGGAGGGATCTGCCCGTACTCCCTCCCTGAATGACCGACGGTGCTCCTAGCGGCCCGGGTGGCGGCAGGGCAACACAGTGAGTCCAGCGCTGGGGTTCGGGGGTCCCCAATACCCGGGGTTGCGGCGCCAGGCCCCTTGGGATGGGCCCCTCGAGGGCCGACCTAGGGTTAGGCTTAGGCCCCAGGAGGTCGGCAGTCCCTATCATCCGGGTGTGCAGCGAAGGGTGGGCCGAGGTGAGGGCGCTAGCAAGTGGGAGCGTGTGTCCAAACGTTTTGGCGCGGGGGGCCTTCAAAGGTCGCCGGAGGCTCGGAGGGCCCTGCCCGTTCTCCCGCCCTGAATGACCGGCGGCACCCCTAGTGGCCCGGGTAGCAGCGGGGTGACACGGTGAGTCCGGCACTGGGGCTCGGGGGTCCCCAATGCCCTGTGTTGCGGAGCCAGGCCCCTTGGGATATGCCCCTCGGGGGCCGACCTATGGTTAGGGTTAGCCCCTAGGAGTCCAGCAGGCCCGATCCGCCCGCTGTTTGGAGAGCGGAGGGGCGGGCCGAGGTGAGGGCGCTGGCGAGCGGCAGCATTGGTCCAAGCGTTTTGGCATGGGGTCCTTCGAAAGTCGCTGGGGGCTCGGAGGGCCCCGCCCGTACTCCCACCCTGAATGACCGGCGGCGCCACTAGCGGCCCGCGTGGCGGCAGGGTGGCACGGTTAGTCCAGCGCTGGGGCTCGGGTGTCAGCAATCCCAGGCGTTGTGGCGCCAGGCCCCATCGGACGGGCCCCTCGAGGGCCGACCTAGGGTTAGGGTTAGCCCACAGGAGGCCTGCAGGCCTCATCAGCCGGTTGTGCGGTGAGCGGAGGGGAGGGCCAAGGTGATGGTGCTGGCGATGGGGAAGTTGGGCCCAAGCGTTTTAGCGAGGGAGGTATTCGAAGGTTGCCTGGGGCTCAGAGGGCCCTGCCCCTTCTCCCTCCTTGAATGACCGGTGGTGCCCCTACCATCCCAGTTGGCGGTGGGGCAGCAGGGAGAGTCTGGCGCTGGGGTTCGGGTGTCCCCAATCCCCGGTGTTGCAGCGCAAGGCTCCTTGGGCGGGGCCCCTCGTGGGCCGACCAAGTGTTAGGGTTAGCCCCCAGGATGCCGACAGGCCTGATCTGCAGCCTGTGCGGCAAGTGGAGGAGTGGGCTAAGATGTGGGTGCTGGGGAGCAGGAGCGTGGGCCCAAGCATTTTCGCAAGTGCGGCCTTCAAATGTCGCCAGGGGCTTGAAGGTCCCTGCCTGTTCTCCCGCACTGAATGACTGGTGGCGCCCCTAGCGGCTCCGGTGGTGTCGGGTCGGCAGGGTGAGTCCAGCGCTGGAGCTCGGGGGTCCCCAAAATCCGGCGTTGCTGCGCCAGGCCCCTTGGGAAGGCCCGCTCGGGGGTCGACCTAGGGTTAGGGTTACCCCCAGGAGGCCAGTAGGCCCGATCTGCCAGCTGTGCGACGAGCGGAGGGGCGGGCTGAGATGAGAGCACTGGCCAGCGGGGAATGTGGGCCCAAGCATTTTGGCACGAGGCGCCTTCAAAGGTCACCAGGGGCTTGGAGGGCCCTGCCCATTCTCCTGCTCTGAATGACCGACGGCGTCCCTTGTGGCCCGGTTGGCAGCGGGGCGGCAGGGAGAGTGTGGCACTGGGGCTCGGGGTTCCCCAATCCCCGGCTTTGCGGCGCCAGGGCCTTTGGGAGGGTCCCCTTGGGGACGGACCTAGGGTTAGGTTTAGCCCCCGGGAGGCCGGCAGGCCCGATCTGCCGGCTGTGTGGCGAGCGGAGGGGCGGGCCGAGATGAGGGTGCTGGCGAGCGGGAACATGGGCCCAAGCGTTTTGGCGCGAGTAGCCTTCGAAGGTCGCCAGGGGCTAAGGGGGCCTTGCCCGTTCTCCCTCCCTGAATGACCAGCAGCGCCTCTACCAGCCCGGTTGGTGGCGGGGAAGCAAGGTGAGTCCGGTGCTGGGGTTCAGGGGTCCACAATCCCCGGCATTGCAGCAGCAGGTGCCTTGGGAGGGGCCCCTCGTGGGCCAATCTAGGGTTAGGGTTAGCCCCCAGGAGGCCGTCAGGCCAGATCAGCCAGCTTTGCGGTGAGTGGAGGGGCGGGCCGAGGTGAGGGCGCTGACGAGCGGTAGCGTGGGCACAAGCGTTTTGATGCGGGGTGCCTTCGAAGGTCACCCGTGGCTCGGAGGGCCCTGCCTGTTCTCACACCCTGAATGACCGGCGGTGCAGCTAGGGGCCTGGGTGGCAGTGGGGCGGCACAGTGAGTCTGGCGCTGGGGCTCAGTTGTCCCCAATCCCTTGTGTTGCGGCTCCAGGCCCCTTGGGATGGGCCCCTAGGGGGCCTACATGGGGTTAGGGTTAGCCCCCAGGAGGCTGGGAGGCCCAATCTGCTGGCTGTGCGGTGAGCGGAGGGGCAGGCCGAGGTAAGGGCGATGGCGAGTGGGAGCGTGGTCCCAAGCGCTTTGGCACGGGGGGCCTTCGAAAGTCGCTGGGGGCTTGGAGGGCCCTGCCGTTCTCCCGCCCTGAATGACCGGTGGTGCCCCTTGTGGCCCAGGTGGCGGTGGGGGGCATGGTGAGTCTGGCGCTGGGGCTCAGGAGTCCCCAATACTCGTCATTGCGGTGCCAGGCCCCTTGGGAGGGGCCACTAGGGGGTAGGCCTAGGGTTCGGGTTAGCCCCCAGAAGGCCCGCAGGCCCGATCCGCCAGCTGTGCGGCGAGTGGAGGGGAGGGCCGAGGTAAGGGCGCTGGCGAGTGGGAGCGTGGGCCGAAGCGTTTTGTCGTGGGGAGCCTTCAAAGGTCTCCGGGGGCTCAGAGGGCCCTACCCGTTCTCCCGCACTGAATGACCTGCGGCTCCCCTAGCGGCCTGGGTGGTGGCGGAGCTGCAGGGTGAGTCCGGCGCTGGGGCTCGGGAGTCCTCAATCCCTGGCGGTGCGGCACCATGCCCCTTGGGATGGGCCCCTAGGGGGCCTACCTAGGGTTAGGGTTATCCACCAGGAGTCTGGGAGGCCCGATCCGCCAGCTGTGCGGCGAGCGGAGTGGCGGACTGAGGTAAGGGCACAGGTGAGCGGGAGCGTGGGCCCAAAGCGTTTTGGTGCGGGGGGCCTTCAAAAGTCGCCGGTGGCTTGGAGGGCCCTGCCCGTTCTCCCTCCCTGAATGACTGGCAGTGCCCCTAGCGGCCCAGGGGGCGGTAGGGCGGGAGGGTGAGTCTGGCGCTGGGGCTCGGGAGTCCCCTATCCCCGGTATTGTGGCAATAGGAACCTGGGATGGGCCCCTCGGGGGCCCACCAAAGGTTAGGGTAACACCCAGGAGGCTGGCAGTCCCGATCCACAAGCTGTGCAGCGAGCGGAGGGGCGGACCGAGATAAGGGCACAGGGAGCGGGAGCATGGGCCCAAGCGTTTTGGCGCGGGGGGGCCTTCGAAGGTCGCCAGGGGCTCGGAGGGATCTGCCCGTACTCCCTCCCTGAATGACCGACGGTGCTCCTAGCGGCCCGGGTGGCGGCAGGGCAACACAGTGAGTCCAGCGCTGGGGTTCGGGGGTCCCCAATACCCGGGGTTGCGGCGCCAGGCCCCTTGGGATGGGCCCCTCGAGGGCCGACCTAGGGTTAGGCTTAGGCCCCAGGAGGTCGGCAGTCCCTATCATCCGGGTGTGCAGCGAAGGGTGGGCCGAGGTGAGGGCGCTAGCAAGTGGGAGCGTGTGTCCAAACGTTTTGGCGCGGGGGGCCTTCAAAGGTCGCCAGAGGCTCGGAGGGCCCTGCCCGTTCTCCCGCCCTGAATGACCGGCGGCACCCCTAGTGGCCCGGGTAGCAGCGGGGTGACACGGTGAGTCCGGCACTGGGGCTCGGGGGTCCCCAATGCCCTGTGTTGCGGAGCCAGGCCCCTTGGGATATGCCCCTCGGGGGCCGACCTATGGTTAGGGTTAGCCCCTAGGAGTCCAGCAGGCCCGATCCGCCCGCTGTTTGGAGAGCGGAGGGGCGGGCCGAGGTGAGGGCGCTGGCGAGCGGCAGCATTGGTCCAAGCGTTTTGGCATGGGGTCCTTCGAAAGTCGCTGGGGGCTCGGAGGGCCCCGCCCGTACTCCCACCCTGAATGACCGGCGGCGCCACTAGCGGCCCGCGTGGCGGCAGGGTGGCACGGTTAGTCCAGCGCTGGGGCTCGGGTGTCAGCAATCCCAGGCGTTGTGGCACCAGGCCCCATCGGACGGGCCCCTCGAGGGCCGACCTAGGGTTAGGGTTAGCCCACAGGAGGCCTGCAGGCCTCATCAGCCGGTTGTGCGGTGAGCGGAGGGGAGGGCCAAGGTGATGGTGCTGGCGATGGGGAAGTTGGGCCCAAGCGTTTTAGCGAGGGAGGTATTCGAAGGTTGCCTGGGGCTCAGAGGGCCCTGCCCCTTCTCCCTCCTTGAATGACCGGTGGTGCCCCTACCATCCCAGTTGGCGGTGGGGCAGCAGGGAGAGTCTGGCGCTGGGGTTCGGGTGTCCCCAATCCCCGGTGTTGCAGCGCAAGGCTGCTTGGGCGGGGCCCCTCGTGGGCCGACCAAGTGTTAGGGTTAGCCCCCAGGATGCCGACAGGCCTGATCTGCAGCCTGTGCGGCAAGTGGAGGAGTGGGCTAAGATGTGGGTGCTGGGGAGCAGGAGCGTGGGCCCAAGCATTTTCGCAAGTGCGGCCTTCAAATGTCGCCAGGGGCTTGAAGGTCCCTGCCTGTTCTCCCGCACTGAATGACTGGTGGCGCCCCTAGCGGCTCCGGTGGTGTCGGGTCGGCAGGGTGAGTCCAGCGCTGGAGCTCGGGGGTCCCCAAAATCCGGCGTTGCTGCGCCAGGCCCCTTGGGAAGGCCCGCTCGGGGGTCGACCTAGGGTTAGGGTTACCCCCAGGAGGCCAGTAGGCCCGATCTGCCAGCTGTGCGACGAGCGGAGGGGCGGGCTGAGATGAGAGCACTGGCCAGCGGGGAATGTGGGCCCAAGCATTTTGGCACGAGGCGCCTTCAAAGGTCACCAGGGGCTTGGAGGGCCCTGCCCATTCTCCTGCTCTGAATGACCGACGGCGTCCCTTGTGGCCCGGTTGGCAGCGGGGCGGCAGGGAGAGTGTGGCACTGGGGCTCGGGGTTCCCCAATCCCCGGCTTTGCGGCGCCAGGGCCTTTGGGAGGGTCCCCTTGGGGACGGACCTAGGGTTAGGTTTAGCCCCCGGGAGGCCGGCAGGCCCGATCTGCCGGCTGTGTGGCGAGCGGAGGGGCGGGCCGAGATGAGGGTGCTGGCGAGCGGGAACATGGGCCCAAGCGTTTTGGCGCGAGTAGCCTTCGAAGGTCGCCAGGGGCTAAGGGGGCCTTGCCCGTTCTCCCTCCCTGAATGACCAGCAGCGCCTCTACCAGCCCGGTTGGTGGCGGGGAAGCAAGGTGAGTCCGGTGCTGGGGTTCAGGGGTCCACAATCCCCGGCATTGCAGCAGCAGGTGCCTTGGGAGGGGCCCCTCGTGGGCCAATCTAGGGTTAGGGTTAGCCCCCAGGAGGCCGTCAGGCCAGATCAGCCAGCTTTGCGGTGAGTGGAGGGGCGGGCCGAGGTGAGGGTGCTGACAAGCGGTAGCGTGGGCACAAGCGTTTTGATGCGGGGTGCCTTCGAAGGTCACCCGTGGCTCGGAGGGCCCTGCCTGTTCTCACACCCTGAATGACCGGCGGTGCAGCTAGGGGCCTGGGTGGCAGTGGGGCGGCACAGTGAGTCTGGCGCTGGGGCTCAGTTGTCCCCAATCCCTTGTGTTGCGGCTCCAGGCCCCTTGGGATGGGCCCCTAGGGGGCCTACATGGGGTTAGGGTTAGCCCCCAGGAGGCTGGGAGGCCCAATCTGCTGGCTGTGCGGTGAGCGGAGGGGCAGGCCGAGGTAAGGGCGATGGCGAGTGGGAGCATGGTCCCAAGCGCTTTGGCACGGGGGGCCTTCGAAAGTCGCTGGGGGCTTGGAGGGCCCTGCCGTTCTCCCGCCCTGAATGACCGGTGGTGCCCCTTGTGGCCCAGGTGGCGGTGGGGGGCATGGTGAGTCTGGCGCTGGGGCTCAGGAGTCCCCAATACTCGTCATTGCGGTGCCAGGCCCCTTGGGAGGGGCCACTAGGGGGTAGGCCTAGGGTTCGGGTTAGCCCCCAGAAGGCCCGCAGGCCCGATCCGCCAGCTGTGCGGCGAGTGGAGGGGAGGGCCGAGGTAAGGGCGCTGGCGAGTGGGAGCGTGGGCCGAAGCGTTTTGTCGTGGGGAGCCTTCAAAGGTCTCCGGGGGCTCAGAGGGCCCTACCCGTTCTCCCGCACTGAATGACCTGCGGCTCCCCTAGCGGCCTGGGTGGTGGCGGAGCTGCAGGGTGAGTCCGGCGCTGGGGCTCGGGAGTCCTCAATCCCTGGCGGTGCGGCGCCATGCCCCTTGGGATGGGCCCCTAGGGGGCCTACCTAGGGTTAGGGTTATCCACCAGGAGTCTGGGAGGCCCGATCCGCCAGCTGTGCGGCGAGCGGAGTGGCGGACTGAGGTAAGGGCACAGGTGAGCGGGAGCATGGGCCCAAAGCGTTTTGGTGCGGGGAGCCTTCAAAAGTCGCCGGTGGCTCGGAGGGCCCTGCCCGTTCTCCCTCCCTGAATGACTGGCGGTGCCCCTAGCGGCCCAGGGGGCGGTAGGGCGGGAGGGTGAGTCCGGCGCTGGGGCTCGGGAGTCCCCTATCCCCGGTATTGTGGCAATAGGAACCTGGGATGGGCCCCTCGGGGGCCCACCAAAGGTTAGGGTAACACCCAGGAGGCTGGCAGTCCCGATCCACAAGCTGTGCAGCGAGCGGAGGGGCGGACCGAGATAAGGGCACAGGGAGCGGGAGCATGGGCCCAAGCGTTTTGGCGCGGGGGGGCCTTCGAAGGTCGCCAGGGGCTCGGAGGGATCTGCCCGTACTCCCTCCCTGAATGACCGACGGTGCTCCTAGCGGCCCGGGTGGCGGCAGGGCAACACAGTGAGTCCAGCGCTGGGGTTCGGGGGTCCCCAATACCCGGGGTTGCGGCGCCAGGCCCCTTGGGATGGGCCCCTCGAGGGCCGACCTAGGGTTAGGCTTAGGCCCCAGGAGGTCGGCAGTCCCTATCATCCGGGTGTGCAGCGAAGGGTGGGCCGAGGTGAGGGCGCTAGCAAGTGGGAGCGTGTGTCCAAACGTTTTGGCGCGGGGGGCCTTCAAAGGTCGCCGGAGGCTCGGAGGGCCCTGCCCGTTCTCCCGCCCTGAATGACCGGCGGCACCCCTAGTGGCCCGGGTAGCAGCGGGGTGACACGGTGAGTCCGGCACTGGGGCTCGGGGGTCCCCAATGCCCTGTGTTGCGGAGCCAGGCCCCTTGGGATATGCCCCTCGGGGGCCGACCTATGGTTAGGGTTAGCCCCTAGGAGTCCAGCAGGCCCGATCCGCCCGCTGTTTGGAGAGCGGAGGGGCGGGCCGAGGTGAGGGCGCTGGCGAGCGGCAGCATTGGTCCAAGCGTTTTGGCATGGGGTCCTTCGAAAGTCGCTGGGGGCTCGGAGGGCCCCGCCCGTACTCCCACCCTGAATGACCGGCGGCGCCACTAGCGGCCCGCGTGGCGGCAGGGTGGCACGGTTAGTCCAGCGCTGGGGCTCGGGTGTCAGCAATCCCAGGCGTTGTGGCGCCAGGCCCCATCGGACGGGCCCCTCGAGGGCCGACCTAGGGTTAGGGTTAGCCCACAGGAGGCCTGCAGGCCTCATCAGCCGGTTGTGCGGTGAGCGGAGGGGAGGGCCAAGGTGATGGTGCTGGCGATGGGGAAGTTGGGCCCAAGCGTTTTAGCGAGGGAGGTATTCGAAGGTTGCCTGGGGCTCAGAGGGCCCTGCCCCTTCTCCCTCCTTGAATGACCGGTGGTGCCCCTACCATCCCAGTTGGCGGTGGGGCAGCAGGGAGAGTCTGGCGCTGGGGTTCGGGTGTCCCCAATCCCCGGTGTTGCAGCGCAAGGCTCCTTGGGCGGGGCCCCTCGTGGGCCGACCAAGTGTTAGGGTTAGCCCCCAGGATGCCGACAGGCCTGATCTGCAGCCTGTGCGGCAAGTGGAGGAGTGGGCTAAGATGTGGGTGCTGGGGAGCAGGAGCGTGGGCCCAAGCATTTTCGCAAGTGCGGCCTTCAAATGTCGCCAGGGGCTTGAAGGTCCCTGCCTGTTCTCCCGCACTGAATGACTGGTGGCGCCCCTAGCGGCTCCGGTGGTGTCGGGTCGGCAGGGTGAGTCCAGCGCTGGAGCTCGGGGGTCCCCAAAATCCGGCGTTGCTGCGCCAGGCCCCTTGGGAAGGCCCGCTCGGGGGTCGACCTAGGGTTAGGGTTACCCCCAGGAGGCCAGTAGGCCCGATCTGCCAGCTGTGCGACGAGCGGAGGGGCGGGCTGAGATGAGAGCACTGGCCAGCGGGGAATGTGGGCCCAAGCATTTTGGCACGAGGCGCCTTCAAAGGTCACCAGGGGCTTGGAGGGCCCTGCCCATTCTCCTGCTCTGAATGACCGACGGCGTCCCTTGTGGCCCGGTTGGCAGCGGGGCGGCAGGGAGAGTGTGGCACTGGGGCTCGGGGTTCCCCAATCCCCGGCTTTGCGGCGCCAGGGCCTTTGGGAGGGTCCCCTTGGGGACGGACCTAGGGTTAGGTTTAGCCCCCGGGAGGCCGGCAGGCCCGATCTGCCGGCTGTGTGGCGAGCGGAGGGGCGGGCCGAGATGAGGGTGCTGGCGAGCGGGAACATGGGCCCAAGCGTTTTGGCGCGAGTAGCCTTCGAAGGTCGCCAGGGGCTAAGGGGGCCTTGCCCGTTCTCCCTCCCTGAATGACCAGCAGCGCCTCTACCAGCCCGGTTGGTGGCGGGGAAGCAAGGTGAGTCCGGTGCTGGGGTTCAGGGGTCCACAATCCCCGGCATTGCAGCAGCAGGTGCCTTGGGAGGGGCCCCTCGTGGGCCAATCTAGGGTTAGGGTTAGCCCCCAGGAGGCCGTCAGGCCAGATCAGCCAGCTTTGCGGTGAGTGGAGGGGCGGGCCGAGGTGAGGGTGCTGACGAGCGGTAGCGTGGGCACAAGCGTTTTGATGCGGGGTGCCTTCGAAGGTCACCCGTGGCTCGGAGGGCCCTGCCTGTTCTCACACCCTGAATGACCGGCGGTGCAGCTAGGGGCCTGGGTGGCAGTGGGGCGGCACAGTGAGTCTGGCGCTGGGGCTCAGTTGTCCCCAATCCCTTGTGTTGCGGCTCCAGGCCCCTTGGGATGGGCCCCTAGGGGGCCTACATGGGGTTAGGGTTAGCCCCCAGGAGGCTGGGAGGCCCAATCTGCTGGCTGTGCGGTGAGCGGAGGGGCAGGCCGAGGTAAGGGCGATGGCGAGTGGGAGCGTGGTCCCAAGCGCTTTGGCACGGGGGGCCTTCGAAAGTCGCTGGGGGCTTGGAGGGCCCTGCCGTTCTCCCGCCCTGAATGACCGGTGGTGCCCCTTGTGGCCCAGGTGGCGGTGGGGGGCATGGTGAGTCTGGCGCTGGGGCTCAGGAGTCCCCAATACTCGTCATTGCGGTGCCAGGCCCCTTGGGAGGGGCCACTAGGGGGTAGGCCTAGGGTTCGGGTTAGCCCCCAGAAGGCCCGCAGGCCCGATCCGCCAGCTGTGCGGCGAGTGGAGGGGAGGGCCGAGGTAAGGGCGCTGGCGAGTGGGAGCGTGGGCCGAAGCGTTTTGTCGTGGGGAGCCTTCAAAGGTCTCCGGGGGCTCAGAGGGCCCTACCCGTTCTCCCGCACTGAATGACCTGCGGCTCCCCTAGCGGCCTGGGTGGTGGCGGAGCTGCAGGGTGAGTCCGGCGCTGGGGCTCGGGAGTCCTCAATCCCTGGCGGTGCGGCGCCATGCCCCTTGGGATGGGCCCCTAGGGGGCCTACCTAGGGTTAGGGTTATCCACCAGGAGTCTGGGAGGCCCGATCCGCCAGCTGTGCGGCGAGCGGAGTGGCGGACTGAGGTAAGGGCACAGGTGAGCGGGAGCGTGGGCCCAAAGCGTTTTGGTGCGGGGAGCCTTCAAAAGTCGCCGGTGGCTCGGAGGGCCCTGCCCGTTCTCCCTCCCTGAATGACTGGCGGTGCCCCTAGCGGCCCAGGGGGCGGTAGGGCGGGAGGGTGAGTCCGGCGCTGGGGCTCGGGAGTCCCCTATCCCCGGTATTGTGGCAATAGGAACCTGGGATGGGCCCCTCGGGGGCCCACCAAAGGTTAGGGTAACACCCAGGAGGCTGGCAGTCCCGATCCACAAGCTGTGCAGCGAGCGGAGGGGCGGACCGAGGTAAGGGCACAGGGAGCGGGGGCATGGGCCCAAGCGTTTTGGCGCGGGGGGGCCTTCGAAGGTCGCCAGGGGCTCGGAGGGATCTGCCCGTACTCCCTCCCTGAATGACCGACGGTGCTCCTAGCGGCCCGGGTGGCGGCAGGGCAACACAGTGAGTCCAGCGCTGGGGTTCGGGGGTCCCCAATACCCGGGGTTGCGGCGCCAGGCCCCTTGGGATGGGCCCCTCGAGGGCCGACCTAGGGTTAGGCTTAGGCCCCAGGAGGTCGGCAGTCCCTATCATCCGGGTGTGCAGCGAAGGGTGGGCCGAGGTGAGGGCGCTAGCAAGTGGGAGCGTGTGTCCAAACGTTTTGGCGCGGGGGGCCTTCAAAGGTCGCCGGAGGCTCGGAGGGCCCTGCCCGTTCTCCCGCCCTGAATGACCGGCGGCACCCCTAGTGGCCCGGGTAGCAGCGGGGTGACACGGTGAGTCCGGCACTGGGGCTCGGGGGTCCCCAATGCCCTGTGTTGCGGAGCCAGGCCCCTTGGGATATGCCCCTCGGGGGCCGACCTATGGTTAGGGTTAGCCCCTAGGAGTCCAGCAGGCCCGATCCGCCCGCTGTTTGGAGAGCGGAGGGGCGGGCCGAGGTGAGGGCGCTGGCGAGCGGCAGCATTGGTCCAAGCGTTTTGGCATGGGGTCCTTCGAAAGTCGCTGGGGGCTCGGAGGGCCCCGCCCGTACTCCCACCCTGAATGACCGGCGGCGCCACTAGCGGCCCGCGTGGCGGCAGGGTGGCACGGTTAGTCCAGCGCTGGGGCTCGGGTGTCAGCAATCCCAGGCGTTGTGGCGCCAGGCCCCATCGGACGGGCCCCTCGAGGGCCGACCTAGGGTTAGGGTTAGCCCACAGGAGGCCTGCAGGCCTCATCAGCCGGTTGTGCGGTGAGCGGAGGGGAGGGCCAAGGTGATGGTGCTGGCGATGGGGAAGTTGGGCCCAAGCGTTTTAGCGAGGGAGGTATTCGAAGGTTGCCTGGGGCTCAGAGGGCCCTGCCCCTTCTCCCTCCTTGAATGACCGGTGGTGCCCCTACCATCCCAGTTGGCGGTGGGGCAGCAGGGAGAGTCTGGCGCTGGGGTTCGGGTGTCCCCAATCCCCGGTGTTGCAGCGCAAGGCTCCTTGGGCGGGGCCCCTCGTGGGCCGACCAAGTGTTAGGGTTAGCCCCCAGGATGCCGACAGGCCTGATCTGCAGCCTGTGCGGCAAGTGGAGGAGTGGGCTAAGATGTGGGTGCTGGGGAGCAGGAGCGTGGGCCCAAGCATTTTCGCAAGTGCGGCCTTCAAATGTCGCCAGGGGCTTGAAGGTCCCTGCCTGTTCTCCCGCACTGAATGACTGGTGGCGCCCCTAGCGGCTCCGGTGGTGTCGGGTCGGCAGGGTGAGTCCAGCGCTGGAGCTCGGGGGTCCCCAAAATCCGGCGTTGCTGCGCCAGGCCCCTTGGGAAGGCCCGCTCGGGGGTCGACCTAGGGTTAGGGTTACCCCCAGGAGGCCAGTAGGCCCGATCTGCCAGCTGTGCGACGAGCGGAGGGGCGGGCTGAGATGAGAGCACTGGCCAGCGGGGAATGTGGGCCCAAGCATTTTGGCACGAGGCGCCTTCAAAGGTCACCAGGGGCTTGGAGGGCCCTGCCCATTCTCCTGCTCTGAATGACCGACGGCGTCCCTTGTGGCCCGGTTGGCAGCGGGGCGGCAGGGAGAGTGTGGCACTGGGGCTCGGGGTTCCCCAATCCCCGGCTTTGCGGCGCCAGGGCCTTTGGGAGGGTCCCCTTGGGGACGGACCTAGGGTTAGGTTTAGCCCCCGGGAGGCCGGCAGGCCCGATCTGCCGGCTGTGTGGCGAGCGGAGGGGCGGGCCGAGATGAGGGTGCTGGCGAGCGGGAACATGGGCCCAAGCGTTTTGGCGCGAGTAGCCTTCGAAGGTCGCCAGGGGCTAAGGGGGCCTTGCCCGTTCTCCCTCCCTGAATGACCAGCAGCGCCTCTACCAGCCCGGTTGGTGGCGGGGAAGCAAGGTGAGTCCGGTGCTGGGGTTCAGGGGTCCACAATCCCCGGCATTGCAGCAGCAGGTGCCTTGGGAGGGGCCCCTCGTGGGCCAATCTAGGGTTAGGGTTAGCCCCCAGGAGGCCGTCAGGCCAGATCAGCCAGCTTTGCGGTGAGTGGAGGGGCGGGCCGAGGTGAGGGTGCTGACGAGCGGTAGCGTGGGCACAAGCGTTTTGATGCGGGGTGCCTTCGAAGGTCACCCGTGGCTCGGAGGGCCCTGCCTGTTCTCACACCCTGAATGACCGGCGGTGCAGCTAGGGGCCTGGGTGGCAGTGGGGCGGCACAGTGAGTCTGGCGCTGGGGCTCAGTTGTCCCCAATCCCTTGTGTTGCGGCTCCAGGCCCCTTGGGATGGGCCCCTAGGGGGCCTACATGGGGTTAGGGTTAGCCCCCAGGAGGCTGGGAGGCCCAATCTGCTGGCTGTGCGGTGAGCGGAGGGGCAGGCCGAGGTAAGGGCGATGGCGAGTGGGAGCATGGTCCCAAGCGCTTTGGCACGGGGGGCCTTCGAAAGTCGCTGGGGGCTTGGAGGGCCCTGCCGTTCTCCCGCCCTGAATGACCGGTGGTGCCCCTTGTGGCCCAGGTGGCGGTGGGGGGCATGGTGAGTCTGGCGCTGGGGCTCAGGAGTCCCCAATACTCGTCATTGCGGTGCCAGGCCCCTTGGGAGGGGCCACTAGGGGGTAGGCCTAGGGTTCGGGTTAGCCCCCAGAAGGCCCGCAGGCCCGATCCGCCAGCTGTGCGGCGAGTGGAGGGGAGGGCCGAGGTAAGGGCGCTGGCGAGTGGGAGCGTGGGCCGAAGCGTTTTGTCGTGGGGAGCCTTCAAAGGTCTCCGGGGGCTCAGAGGGCCCTACCCGTTCTCCCGCACTGAATGACCTGCGGCTCCCCTAGCGGCCTGGGTGGTGGCGGAGCTGCAGGGTGAGTCCGGCGCTGGGGCTCGGGAGTCCTCAATCCCTGGCGGTGCGGCGCCATGCCCCTTGGGATGGGCCCCTAGGGGGCCTACCTAGGGTTAGGGTTATCCACCAGGAGTCTGGGAGGCCCGATCCGCCAGCTGTGCGGCGAGCGGAGTGGCGGACTGAGGTAAGGGCACAGGTGAGCGGGAGCGTGGGCCCAAAGCGTTTTGGTGCGGGGAGCCTTCAAAAGTCGCCGGTGGCTCGGAGGGCCCTGCCCGTTCTCCCTCCCTGAATGACTGGCGGTGCCCCTAGCGGCCCAGGGGGCGGTAGGGCGGGAGGGTGAGTCCGGCGCTGGGGCTCGGGAGTCCCCTATCCCCGGTATTGTGGCAATAGGAACCTGGGATGGGCCCCTCGGGGGCCCACCAAAGGTTAGGGTAACACCCAGGAGGCTGGCAGTCCCGATCCACAAGCTGTGCAGCGAGCGGAGGGGCGGACCGAGATAAGGGCACAGGGAGCGGGAGCATGGGCCCAAGCGTTTTGGCGCGGGGGGGCCTTCGAAGGTCGCCAGGGGCTCGGAGGGATCTGCCCGTACTCCCTCCCTGAATGACCGACGGTGCTCCTAGCGGCCCGGGTGGCGGCAGGGCAACACAGTGAGTCCAGCGCTGGGGTTCGGGGGTCCCCAATACCCGGGGTTGCGGCACCAGGCCCCTTGGGATGGGCCCCTCGAGGGCCGACCTAGGGTTAGGCTTAGGCCCCAGGAGGTCGGCAGTCCCTATCATCCGGGTGTGCAGCGAAGGGTGGGCCGAGGTGAGGGCGCTAGCAAGTGGGAGCGTGTGTCCAAACGTTTTGGCGCGGGGGGCCTTCAAAGGTCGCCGGAGGCTCGGAGGGCCCTGCCCGTTCTCCCGCCCTGAATGACCGGCGGCACCCCTAGTGGCCCGGGTAGCAGCGGGGGTGACACGGTGAGTCCGGCACTGGGGCTCGGGGGTCCCCAATGCCCTGTGTTGCGGAGCCAGGCCCCTTGGGATATGCCCCTCGGGGGCCGACCTATGGTTAGGGTTAGCCCCTAGGAGTCCAGCAGGCCCGATCCGCCCGCTGTTTGGAGAGCGGAGGGGCGGGCCGAGGTGAGGGCGCTGGCGAGCGGCAGCATTGGTCCAAGCGTTTTGGCATGGGGTCCTTCGAAAGTCGCTGGGGGCTCGGAGGGCCCCGCCCGTACTCCCACCCTGAATGACCGGCGGCGCCACTAGCGGCCCGCGTGGCGGCAGGGTGGCACGGTTAGTCCAGCGCTGGGGCTCGGGTGTCAGCAATCCCAGGCGTTGTGGCGCCAGGCCCCATCGGACGGGCCCCTCGAGGGCCGACCTAGGGTTAGGGTTAGCCCACAGGAGGCCTGCAGGCCTCATCAGCCGGTTGTGCGGTGAGCGGAGGGGAGGGCCAAGGTGATGGTGCTGGCGATGGGGAAGTTGGGCCCAAGCGTTTTAGCGAGGGAGGTATTCGAAGGTTGCCTGGGGCTCAGAGGGCCCTGCCCCTTCTCCCTCCTTGAATGACCGGTGGTGCCCCTACCATCCCAGTTGGCGGTGGGGCAGCAGGGAGAGTCTGGCGCTGGGGTTCGGGTGTCCCCAATCCCCGGTGTTGCAGCGCAAGGCTCCTTGGGCGGGGCCCCTCGTGGGCCGACCAAGTGTTAGGGTTAGCCCCCAGGATGCCGACAGGCCTGATCTGCAGCCTGTGCGGCAAGTGGAGGAGTGGGCTAAGATGTGGGTGCTGGGGAGCAGGAGCGTGGGCCCAAGCATTTTCGCAAGTGCGGCCTTCAAATGTCGCCAGGGGCTTGAAGGTCCCTGCCTGTTCTCCCGCACTGAATGACTGGTGGCGCCCCTAGCGGCTCCGGTGGTGTCGGGTCGGCAGGGTGAGTCCAGCGCTGGAGCTCGGGGGTCCCCAAAATCCGGCGTTGCTGCGCCAGGCCCCTTGGGAAGGCCCGCTCGGGGGTCGACCTAGGGTTAGGGTTACCCCCAGGAGGCCAGTAGGCCCGATCTGCCAGCTGTGCGACGAGCGGAGGGGCGGGCTGAGATGAGAGCACTGGCCAGCGGGGAATGTGGGCCCAAGCATTTTGGCACGAGGCGCCTTCAAAGGTCACCAGGGGCTTGGAGGGCCCTGCCCATTCTCCTGCTCTGAATGACCGACGGCGTCCCTTGTGGCCCGGTTGGCAGCGGGGCGGCAGGGAGAGTGTGGCACTGGGGCTCGGGGTTCCCCAATCCCCGGCTTTGCGGCGCCAGGGCCTTTGGGAGGGTCCCCTTGGGGACGGACCTAGGGTTAGGTTTAGCCCCCGGGAGGCCGGCAGGCCCGATCTGCCGGCTGTGTGGCGAGCGGAGGGGCGGGCCGAGATGAGGGTGCTGGCGAGCGGGAACATGGGCCCAAGCGTTTTGGCGCGAGTAGCCTTCGAAGGTCGCCAGGGGCTAAGGGGGCCTTGCCCGTTCTCCCTCCCTGAATGACCAGCAGCGCCTCTACCAGCCCGGTTGGTGGCGGGGAAGCAAGGTGAGTCCGGTGCTGGGGTTCAGGGGTCCACAATCCCCGGCATTGCAGCAGCAGGTGCCTTGGGAGGGGCCCCTCGTGGGCCAATCTAGGGTTAGGGTTAGCCCCCAGGAGGCCGTCAGGCCAGATCAGCCAGCTTTGCGGTGAGTGGAGGGGCGGGCCGAGGTGAGGGTGCTGACGAGCGGTAGCGTGGGCACAAGCGTTTTGATGCGGGGTGCCTTCGAAGGTCACCCGTGGCTCGGAGGGCCCTGCCTGTTCTCACACCCTGAATGACCGGCGGTGCAGCTAGGGGCCTGGGTGGCAGTGGGGCGGCACAGTGAGTCTGGCGCTGGGGCTCAGTTGTCCCCAATCCCTTGTGTTGCGGCTCCAGGCCCCTTGGGATGGGCCCCTAGGGGGCCTACATGGGGTTAGGGTTAGCCCCCAGGAGGCTGGGAGGCCCAATCTGCTGGCTGTGCGGTGAGCGGAGGGGCAGGCCGAGGTAAGGGCGATGGCGAGTGGGAGCGTGGTCCCAAGCGCTTTGGCACGGGGGGCCTTCGAAAGTCGCTGGGGGCTTGGAGGGCCCTGCCGTTCTCCCGCCCTGAATGACCGGTGGTGCCCCTTGTGGCCCAGGTGGCGGTGGGGGGCATGGTGAGTCTGGCGCTGGGGCTCAGG
This sequence comes from Ursus americanus, assembly GCF_024610735.1. Lineage (NCBI taxonomy): Eukaryota > Metazoa > Chordata > Mammalia > Carnivora > Ursidae > Ursus > Ursus americanus. The sequence goes on along the minus strand of NW_028273706.1, from coordinate 328,214 downwards.
AGTCCCCAATACTCGTCATTGCGGTGCCAGGCCCCTTGGGAGGGGCCACTAGGGGGTAGGCCTAGGGTTCGGGTTAGCCCCCAGAAGGCCCGCAGGCCCGATCCGCCAGCTGTGCGGCGAGTGGAGGGGAGGGCCGAGGTAAGGGCGCTGGCGAGTGGGAGCGTGGGCCGAAGCGTTTTGTCGTGGGGAGCCTTCAAAGGTCTCCGGGGGCTCAGAGGGCCCTACCCGTTCTCCCGCACTGAATGACCTGCGGCTCCCCTAGCGGCCTGGGTGGTGGCGGAGCTGCAGGGTGAGTCCGGCGCTGGGGCTCGGGAGTCCTCAATCCCTGGCGGTGCGGCGCCATGCCCCTTGGGATGGGCCCCTAGGGGGCCTACCTAGGGTTAGGGTTATCCACCAGGAGTCTGGGAGGCCCGATCCGCCAGCTGTGCGGCGAGCGGAGTGGCGGACTGAGGTAAGGGCACAGGTGAGCGGGAGCGTGGGCCCAAAGCGTTTTGGTGCGGGGAGCCTTCAAAAGTCGCCGGTGGCTCGGAGGGCCCTGCCCGTTCTCCCTCCCTGAATGACTGGCGGTGCCCCTAGCGGCCCAGGGGGCGGTAGGGCGGGAGGGTGAGTCCGGCGCTGGGGCTCGGGAGTCCCCTATCCCCGGTATTGTGGCAATAGGAACCTGGGATGGGCCCCTCGGGGGCCCACCAAAGGTTAGGGTAACACCCAGGAGGCTGGCAGTCCCGATCCACAAGCTGTGCAGCGAGCGGAGGGGCGGACCGAGGTAAGGGCACAGGGAGCGGGAGCATGGGCCCAAGCGTTTTGGCGCGGGGGGGCCTTCAAAGGTCGCCAGGGGCTCGGAGGGATCTGCCCGTACTCCCTCCCTGAATGACCGACGGTGCTCCTAGCGGCCCGGGTGGCGGCAGGGCAACACAGTGAGTCCAGCGCTGGGGTTCGGGGGTCCCCAATACCCGGGGTTGCGGCGCCAGGCCCCTTGGGATGGGCCCCTCGAGGGCCGACCTAGGGTTAGGCTTAGGCCCCAGGAGGTCGGCAGTCCCTATCATCCGGGTGTGCAGCGAAGGGTGGGCCGAGGTGAGGGCGCTAGCAAGTGGGAGCGTGTGTCCAAACGTTTTGGCGCGGGGGGCCTTCAAAGGTCGCCGGAGGCTCGGAGGGCCCTGCCCGTTCTCCCGCCCTGAATGACCGGCGGCACCCCTAGTGGCCCGGGTAGCAGCGGGGTGACACGGTGAGTCCGGCACTGGGGCTCGGGGGTCCCCAATGCCCTGTGTTGCGGAGCCAGGCCCCTTGGGATATGCCCCTCGGGGGCCGACCTATGGTTAGGGTTAGCCCCTAGGAGTCCAGCAGGCCCGATCCGCCCGCTGTTTGGAGAGCGGAGGGGCGGGCCGAGGTGAGGGCGCTGGCGAGCGGCAGCATTGGTCCAAGCGTTTTGGCATGGGGTCCTTCGAAAGTCGCTGGGGGCTCGGAGGGCCCCGCCCGTACTCCCACCCTGAATGACCGGCGGCGCCACTAGCGGCCCGCGTGGCGGCAGGGTGGCACGGTTAGTCCAGCGCTGGGGCTCGGGTGTCAGCAATCCCAGGCGTTGTGGCGCCAGGCCCCATCGGACGGGCCCCTCGAGGGCCGACCTAGGGTTAGGGTTAGCCCACAGGAGGCCTGCAGGCCTCATCAGCCGGTTGTGCGGTGAGCGGAGGGGAGGGCCAAGGTGATGGTGCTGGCGATGGGGAAGTTGGGCCCAAGCGTTTTAGCGAGGGAGGTATTCGAAGGTTGCCTGGGGCTCAGAGGGCCCTGCCCCTTCTCCCTCCTTGAATGACCGGTGGTGCCCCTACCATCCCAGTTGGCGGTGGGGCAGCAGGGAGAGTCTGGCGCTGGGGTTCGGGTGTCCCCAATCCCCGGTGTTGCAGCGCAAGGCTCCTTGGGCGGGGCCCCTCGTGGGCCGACCAAGTGTTAGGGTTAGCCCCCAGGATGCCGACAGGCCTGATCTGCAGCCTGTGCGGCAAGTGGAGGAGTGGGCTAAGATGTGGGTGCTGGGGAGCAGGAGCGTGGGCCCAAGCATTTTCGCAAGTGCGGCCTTCAAATGTCGCCAGGGGCTTGAAGGTCCCTGCCTGTTCTCCCGCACTGAATGACTGGTGGCGCCCCTAGCGGCTCCGGTGGTGTCGGGTCGGCAGGGTGAGTCCAGCGCTGGAGCTCGGGGGTCCCCAAAATCCGGCGTTGCTGCGCCAGGCCCCTTGGGAAGGCCCGCTCAGGGGTCGACCTAGGGTTAGGGTTACCCCCAGGAGGCCAGTAGGCCCGATCTGCCAGCTGTGCGACGAGCGGAGGGGCGGGCTGAGATGAGAGCACTGGCCAGCGGGGAATGTGGGCCCAAGCATTTTGGCACGAGGCGCCTTCAAAGGTCACCAGGGGCTTGGAGGGCCCTGCCCATTCTCCTGCTCTGAATGACCGACGGCGTCCCTTGTGGCCCGGTTGGCAGCGGGGCGGCAGGGAGAGTGTGGCACTGGGGCTCGGGGTTCCCCAATCCCCGGCTTTGCGGCGCCAGGGCCTTTGGGAGGGTCCCCTTGGGGACGGACCTAGGGTTAGGTTTAGCCCCCGGGAGGCCGGCAGGCCCGATCTGCCGGCTGTGTGGCGAGCGGAGGGGCGGGCCGAGATGAGGGTGCTGGCGAGCGGGAACATGGGCCCAAGCGTTTTGGCGCGAGTAGCCTTCGAAGGTCGCCAGGGGCTAAGGGGGCCTTGCCCGTTCTCCCTCCCTGAATGACCAGCAGCGCCTCTACCAGCCCGGTTGGTGGCGGGGAAGCAAGGTGAGTCCGGTGCTGGGGTTCAGGGGTCCACAATCCCCGGCATTGCAGCAGCAGGTGCCTTGGGAGGGGCCCCTCGTGGGCCAATCTAGGGTTAGGGTTAGCCCCCAGGAGGCCGTCAGGCCAGATCAGCCAGCTTTGCGGTGAGTGGAGGGGCGGGCCGAGGTGAGGGTGCTGACGAGCGGTAGCGTGGGCACAAGCGTTTTGATGCGGGGTGCCTTCGAAGGTCACCCGTGGCTCGGAGGGCCCTGCCTGTTCTCACACCCTGAATGACCGGCGGTGCAGCTAGGGGCCTGGGTGGCAGTGGGGCGGCACAGTGAGTCTGGCGCTGGGGCTCAGTTGTCCCCAATCCCTTGTGTTGCGGCTCCAGGCCCCTTGGGATGGGCCCCTAGGGGGCCTACATGGGGTTAGGGTTAGCCCCCAGGAGGCTGGGAGGCCCAATCTGCTGGCTGTGCGGTGAGCGGAGGGGCAGGCCGAGGTAAGGGCGATGGCGAGTGGGAGCGTGGTCCCAAGCGCTTTGGCACGGGGGGCCTTCGAAAGTCGCTGGGGGCTTGGAGGGCCCTGCCGTTCTCCCGCCCTAAATGACCGGTGGTGCCCCTTGTGGCCCAGGTGGCGGTGGGGGGCATGGTGAGTCTGGCGCTGGGGCTCAGGAGTCCCCAATACTCGTCATTGCGGTGCCAGGCCCCTTGGGAGGGGCCACTAGGGGGTAGGCCTAGGGTTCGGGTTAGCCCCCAGAAGGCCCGCAGGCCCGATCCGCCAGCTGTGCGGCGAGTGGAGGGGAGGGCCGAGGTAAGGGCGCTGGCGAGTGGGAGCGTGGGCCGAAGCGTTTTGTCGTGGGGAGCCTTCAAAGGTCTCCGGGGGCTCAGAGGGCCCTACCCGTTCTCCCGCACTGAATGACCTGCGGCTCCCCTAGCGGCCTGGGTGGTGGCGGAGCTGCAGGGTGAGTCCGGCGCTGGGGCTCGGGAGTCCTCAATCCCTGGCGGTGCGGCGCCATGCCCCTTGGGATGGGCCCCTAGGGGGCCTACCTAGGGTTAGGGTTATCCACCAGGAGTCTGGGAGGCCCGATCCGCCAGCTGTGCGGCGAGCGGAGTGGCGGACTGAGGTAAGGGCACAGGTGAGCGGGAGCGTGGGCCCAAAGCGTTTTGGTGCGGGGAGCCTTCAAAAGTCGCCGGTGGCTCGGAGGGCCCTGCCCGTTCTCCCTCCCTGAATGACTGGCGGTGCCCCTAGCGGCCCAGGGGGCGGTAGGGCGGGAGGGTGAGTCCGGCGCTGGGGCTCGGGAGTCCCCTATCCCCGGTATTGTGGCAATAGGAACCTGGGATGGGCCCCTCGGGGGCCCACCAAAGTTAGGGTAACACCCAGGAGGCTGGCAGTCCCGATCCACAAGCTGTGCAGCGAGCGGAGGGGCGGACCGAGGTAAGGGCACAGGGAGCGGGAGCATGGGCCCAAGCGTTTTGGCGTGGGGGGGCCTTCGAAGGTCGCCAGGGGCTCGGAGGGATCTGCCCGTACTCCCTCCCTGAATGACCGACAGTGCTCCTAGTGGCCCGGGTGGCGGCAGGGCAACACAGTGAGTCCAGCGCTGGGGTTCGGGGGTCCCCAATACCCGGGGTTGCGGCGCCAGGCCCCTTGGGATGGGCCCCTCGAGGGCCGACCTAGGGTTAGGCTTAGGCCCCAGGAGGTCGGCAGTCCCTATCATCCGGGTGTGCAGCGAAGGGGTGGGCCGAGGTGAGGGCGCTGGCGAGTGGGAGCGTGGGGCAAATCGTTTTGTCGTGGGGAGCCTTCAAAGGTCTCCGGGGGCTCAGAGGGCCCTACCGGTTCTCCCGCACTGAATGACCGGCGGCTCCCCTAGCGGCCCGGGTGGTGGCTGAGCTGCAGGGTAAGTCCGGCGCTGGGGCTCAGTAGTCCCAAATCCCGGCGTTGCTGCGCCAGGCCCCTTGGGATGGGCCCCTGGGGGGCCTACCTAGGGTTAGGGTTAGCCCCCAGGAGGCTGGGAGGCCTGATCCGTGGGCTGTACGGCGAGAGGAGGGTCAGGCCGAGGTAAGGGCGATGGCGAATGGGAGCGTGTTCCCAAGCGCTTTGAGGCAGGGGGCCTTCGAAAGTCACTGGGGGCTCGGAGGGCCCTGCCGTTCTCCCGCCCTGAATGACTGGTGGTGCCCCTTGTGGCCCGGGTGGCGGTGGGAGGCATGGTGAGTCCGGCGCTGGGGCTCAGAAGTCCCCAATCCTCCTCATTGCGGTGCCAGGCCCCTTGGGAGGGGCCACTAGGGAGTCGACCTAGGGTTCGGGTTAGCCCCCAGAAGGCCCACAGGCCCGATCCGCCATCTGTGTGGCGAGCTGAGGGGATGGCCGAGGTAAGGGCGCTGGCGAGCAGGAGCGTGGGCCCTAGCGTTTTGCTGCGGGGGGCCTTCGAAGGTCGCTGGAGTCTTGGAGGGCCCTGCCCCTTCTCCCTCCCTGAATGACCGGCGGTGCCCCTAGCGGTCCAGGTGGCGGTAGGGCAGGAGGGTGAGTCGGGCGCTGGGGCTCGGGATTCCCAAATTCCCGGTGTTGGGGCAATAGGAACCTGGGATGGGCCCCTCGGGGGCCCACCAAAGTTTAGGGTAACACCCAGGAGGATGGCAGTCCCAATCCACTGGCTGTGCTGCGAGCGGAGGGGCGGACCGAGGTGAGGGCATAGGTGAGCGGGAGCATGGGCCCAAGCGTTTTGGCGCGGGGGGCCTTCGAATGTCACCAGGGGCTTGGAGGGATCTGCCTGTGCTCCCTCCATGAATGACCGATAGTGCTCCTAGCGGCCCAGGTGGCGGCGGGGCAACATGATGAGTCCGGCACTGGGACTCGGGGGTCCCCAATCCCAGGCATTGCGGTGCCAAGCCCCTATGGAGGGGCCCCTCAGGGGCAAACCTAGGGTTATGGATAGCCTCCAGGAGGAGGGCAGGCCTCATCCACCGGCTCTGCACCGTGCGGGGGGTGGGCCGAGGTGAGGGCGCCGGCAAGCAGGAGCGTGGGAGCCAGAGTTTTTGCGCAGGGGGCCTTCGAAGGTTGCAGGGGGATAGGAGGGCCCTGCCCGTTCTCACTTCCTGAATGACTGGCAACGCCCCTAGCGCCCTGGGTGCTTGTGGGGTGGCAGAGTGAGTCCAGCACTGGGGCTCGGGGTTCCCAAATCCCCGGCATTGCGGTGCCAGGCTCCTTGGGAGGGGCCTCTCGGGGGCCGACCTAGGGTAAGTGTTAGCCCACAGGAGTCCAGCAGGCCTGTTCCCCCAGCTCTACAGCAGGCGGAGGGGCAGGCCGAGGTGAAGGTGCTGGCGAGAGGGAGTGTGGGCCCAAGCGTTTTGGCGCGGGGGGCCTTTGAATGTCGCCGGGGCTTGGAGGGCCCTGCCCATTCTCTCGCCCTGAATGACTGGCGGCGCCCTTAGCAGCCCGGGTTGCTGTGGGGCGGCAGGGAGACTCAGGCGCTGGCCTCGGCGGTCCCCAATCCCCGGCGTTGTGGTGCCAGGCCCCTTGGGAGGGGCCCCTTGGGGGCTGACTAGGGTTAGGGTTTGTCCCCAGGAGGACGGCAAGCCCAGCGCTAAGTGGTTCTGGCAATGTAACAAAAATGCCATACACTTATCTGTAAGAAATAACAGTGTACAGGAACCCTCTTAGCCCTAACATCATCCTTTCTGAATATGGAAGCCAGCCCCAAGGTGGTCCTGGAAGTCTGACGAAAGGGCTAAGCACTTTTCTCTGAGTCTCCACACTATACAGGGAAAGACCAATGTACATCATCTTTCACGAGTAGGAAGCATTAATGAAAAGGTTCTGGAATTTCGAGGACTCTGACCCATCCTTATTGGTAATAAACCACCCTGTACAGGAAAACACCTTCAACTCTCATCAGCCTCCTCAATCCTGATTCTGATTCAACTTTGGGTGTGTAGGACTAGGGAAATGTCCACATCTTATTGCTAAGAAAGAACGATGTCAGGGTAATGCCCTTCAAGTCACCTCAGCCTTCCTGAAGATGGAAGCAGGAATCAAGGTGGTTATGTTACCATGAGGTAAGGAAGATGAGCATATAAGTGAGAAACAACAGTGGGCAGGACCTCTCTTCCAACGAACAGTATCTTTGCTTAATGTTGAATCCCTATGGTAAGTGGTTGTGGCCATTTGTGAGGTGAAAATCTTAAGTGTTTTGTAAAACCTCTTGGTCATTCACAGATGAGACTAAGGTAGTTGGGGACTCCTAGGCAGTGATTTGTCCACTGTCAAAAATATAAAAAGATAAGAGACAGATGAGGTCTCCTCAGGCATTGTCCTTTATCCTCATCCTCCGTGAGGATGGTCATCTCTGGACAGCTCAGTGACAGGGTCTCATTCACAGTGGGGGCATCTGTTCCTCACAGACATCAGGCAGGGAAATGGATTTGGTTCTCTGGGCCAGCCCAGCCACAGCTGAGTGTCACAGCACCCTCTCGTGGGCTCATAAGGGTTTCACTGTCACCAGGCAGGTCATTGTATTTGATAAACCACTGTGAGAGTTTGCAATTGCCTTCATCTGCAACCTCCTAGAAGCAAATGCAGTTCTCTGGTACCATGTGAAGTCATGTGAAGGCATTGTGAGAAAGTGTCCTTTTGCTTAAGAAAAACATGGAGCTGGGGCTCCTGGCTGGCTCAGCCAGTTAAGCATGTGCCTTTGGCTCAGGTTATGATCCCAGGGTTCTGGGATCGAGCCGAGGCTCCCTGCTCAGCAGGAAAGGAGGTAGGGAAATAGCTTAGAACCCACAGAGAATGTGAATAAAGGGGAGTGAAATGGAACTTGGTCTGTGTTTTGCTTTAGGGATTTAAGTTAGTTTTTTCTCAATTGTGATTGTTCTTGAAACAGAAAAGCTGTATTGGTTTTTTTTACCTTTAATTTTTTTCTAATAATTTGTTATTATGATATGTTAGTCACTATACACTATTTCCTTAGTTTTTGATGTAGTGTTCCGTGATTCATTATTTGCATATAACACCCAGTGCTCCATGCAATATGTACCTTCCTTAATACCCATCACTGGCCCATCCCAATCCCCCACCCCTCTCCCCTCTGAAGCCCTCAGTTTGTTTCCCAGAGTCCATAGTCTCTCGTGGTTCATTCCCCCTTCTGTTTAGGGTCCATTGTCTAAAGGGACAGACAGTGGAAGTTCACCAAATATAAGATAGAAATTTCATTGTTCATTATAGATGCCGCCAAGTAGTTCCCAGACATTTCATTCTACTGTAGTAATTCATTATACCTGTGAAGGTGCACGTGGAAGACAATTGATGCATTCATAGTGGTAATAAAACACGCCCCTCAGTAGTAGAATAAGAGAGGATGCATATGTGTAAAATTATTCGACTACAGCTTCCATGCTTTCCCTTTGGTTCCTTATTATCTATGAAATTGGACAATTTTTGTTCTCTAGGCTTAAAACTCATTGTCAAGTATTCAGAGTTTTTCAATGCTGATCTTCTCCTGTATAAGTTACCAAAAACCTAAAATATGTATGAACTTTAAAAAGCGCTATATTGAAAATGACAGCAGGGAAGTTCCATTTTGTAAATATTGTGTCAATGGATCTCTATTTTGACATCAGTGTTCATTAGAAATGATGACATTTCATGTGAGTATAAATATCAATGTGAAAAAGAAAAGGTAGGAAGAACCTTGAATGTTTAAGTAATTGGTGAAATGACAGGTGTGTGTGTGTGTGTGTGTGTGTGTGTGTGTGTGTGTGTGTGTGTGTAATTGATTTTCAGTGAATGGTTCAGCTCCTTGTAGGGCTTCCGAGAGAGCCCAGGTGAACCTTTCAATGAGTTGGTATCTGTTTTCAGAACATGGGAATCTCTTAGTCCAATAGTCAATCAGGCAAGCTTTGAGGTCTTGAAGAGTTTCAGTCCTCAGCGATGGTGTTGCAGAACCTTGTGAGCAAACCCTAGGGTATGGTCAGAGCCCTCATTAGCTGGTACCAAGGTGTGACGATTTCAGACAGCATTTCCCAAAGAAGTACCTCTTGAGTCTCTGTCCTTGTCAGTTCCCTACACTTCCTTACACTAGTTATGTGATCAGTGTGTTTCAGGATAATCCCCACATGTGATTTTTGCTATTTCCTACTAGTCCTATCTGTTTCTCATCTTCTTCTTTTATGGTAGGGGTTGGGAAGCAACCTGTGTGGTGGAGGAAGGGGTGTGCTAGTTGTCTGCCTTCAGAGGAACAAATGATGCCTAGAAATTGTACTGTAGTTTGAGGTTAATTGTCCATCCTCTGAGTGTCAGGAATTCCATCACTTTACTTTGATGCTAGTCTGTTCTTCAAGCTGTCCTCAGAAATAAGGACGTCATCCATCTAGGGAATACTGGTTTGTGTGTATGTTTTCATTTTAGGAAAGGCTTTGCTGTTCCTGAAAATAATACTGTAGAGCACCCTTTCCTGTTCTTATTGGCCATCAGTCAATCTTTTGTGAAGTATTCGTTTATAAATAGACTCTATGGTTGATGAGCAGGAATTATTTATTGACAAGTTTTTGTCAGTGTGTGTATTGCAAATCTTTACTTCCCAGCCTGCGGTTCACTTTTTCATTTTCTTATGGCCATAAGATAAGGAGAAATGTCACATTTTTATGAAGTCCCACTGAATTCTTTTAAATGGTTAGTGCACCCTAGGTCCTACCCCAAGATTGACAGGTTCTACGTTTTCTTTCAGAAACTGTCCAATGGGAAGCTACAATCCATTTTCTCTGTCCATTTATTGCTTACAAATGTCACATTTTTATGATGTCCCACTGAATTCTTTTAAATGGTTAGTGCACCCTAAGTCATACCCCAAGATTGACAGGTTCTACGTTTTCTTCAGAAACTGTCCAATGGGAAGCTACAATCCAATTTCTCTGCCCATTTATTGCTTACAAATGTATTTTGACCATCTGTTTCCCAGGAAACCTGTATTATTATTATTATTATTATTATTATTATTATTATTATTATTTTAAATTGCATTTTTAATTCTAATATGATATTTAAACACTGTTTTTGAATTTCTATGTACACAATCGTATTATCTGTGAATAGTCACAATTATCCCCTCAATTCTTATCCTTTTTGTTTCTCTTGCCTTAAAACACTGGTAGATTCTCCGATGTCACAATAAATAGAGCATCATTGTTTGAAGATTTTAATATACCTTTCTCAATATCTGAAAGAAAAAGCAGACAAAACATTGGTAACAAATGTGACCTAATTGACATATAGGGAACATTCCATAATAAGTGCAGAATACATTATTTTCAAGTGGTCATAGACTCTTTACCCAAATAGATGATAGGTGGGGCCAAGAATCAAGTCTACAAATGTTAAACCCTGAAATTAACTAGATTCTATTCTTAGACCACAGGGGAATTGAGCCACAGTCATAGCGAAATGAAAATCAAGAAGTCCTTCAATGTTTAAAATTAAATGGAACTTTGCTACATATCCTAAAGGTCAGAGAGGGAATCTCAATAGAAATTCTGAACCTTTTCTACATGAGGGCTCACACACAATGGCACTTTCTTTGTGAAGAGCATTATAATAACCTAGACAGGAGTTGAGCCTTAAGTCAGAGTTCTGCCTACCCCAGCCACACCTGGCAGGCTTGGTCTGTGGTCCACCTCAGCTGTCCTTTCTGGTGGTCCTGAGCTAAGGGGGTCAACATGGCCATATGGAAATGGGAAGCTGCCCACTCATAATGATGACGGTGCCCACTACCCAGCTGCCCTCTCTGGTGGCTTTGAGCTAAGGGGGTCAACATGGCCGTATGGAAATTAGAAGCTCCCCACTCTTAGTGATGACGTTGCTATCGTATCATCCTCACCAGTCCAACAACATGATTTCTGAGTGAAATATGACACAAGAGTGACTTCTTGGCATTCCTTCAGGTTTGAAAATCATCTGGTGAGTCATCTATTCGAAATATGAATTCAACATGTGTACTTTATTCTGGAAAAGCAATAGACCCAATAGCAATTATGGCTTCCTGAGATCTTGTTCTTGAGAGACATCATACTGGCTCTTTGTAGCATTCTGCCTCTTAAACTTCCCAACTAGGGTGTAGATATTTTTAGGCACATTTTCAGACGGTTAGAAAGGGACTCGGATGATATGAGTCACAGAGGATTTTAGTGTCAGAAACCTAAGTGGGATCCCCAAACTGACTCCAAATTGCTTGTTGTTCCATACAGGGTACTATTTCCCTCTTATCTCTGGTCTTCTCGATCTGGAAACCTATCAAGTATCAGGATTTTCTTGTCATGTGGACAACTGGAACGAATTCAGCGGGCCTTTTCACATCTGCCCATGGTGATCATTAAGATCATTATCTCAGTGGAGGACCTCTGGGTAAGTTACACAAAGATCCTTAGGAATAGAGACAGTATAATATTTTTCTGGTATTAAAGTTACTGAAACCAACTATCTTTTTTAGTCCATTCTGGCTCTGGTATGTTCAGACGGTGCTGTAAAACAGGTCTGAAATAGTATTTAAAAACACTCAGCTCAGCCTCTTCTACAAAGTGAGCCAATGCTTATAAATATGGCTAAAATATTCCCTTACCTACGATTACTTCCCAGCCATCATAGTGTTTATATGGTATGACTGTCACTTACATTAGTCAACATTTGCAGAGAAAGAACTTAGGGCATCCAGGGGGCACTTCATGTTGAAATTAGTTTGTGACAACGAGCTACTGTGTTTTATTCTGCAGTCCAAGGGAATGGTGCCAGACATCTCTAAGGTGTCTAGCAGTTCTACAATTCTGATTTTAAGTGGTCTGTGTGCTTCATAGATTTGGGCAGGAGAAGGGCAGGAGTCCAGAGACTGTGAACACTTCTGTTACCTGTGCTGACCATGGAGCAGGTAGCCTTCTGTGGGCATCATTTTGAATTCTTGGTACTCTTGTGAAAGGTGCTTTTGTCTCAAATTCCTCCATTTAGGAGTAATTATAATGATGAAAGTAATTTTTATCTTATATCATCTGTGGACCCTGATCCTGGGCTCCCAGGGAAGCTATCCTTTAACATTTTACCCGGCTCAAATTGATTGGGCAAAACCTCAAAGCATGGGCCCTATTTCTGCCCCAAGCACATGTTGTACATCTGCTTCGAGAAGAAAACAATAACCAAAAATGCCAACATAAAGATAAGAAAAAATAAAGAACATCTTTGGCTCCCATAAGATTAAAGTCATAATGACATGTACATACTGAAAACATAAGAAAGAGTCTGTCACTTTCTAGAATCTAAGAATATCCTCATTGTGGTGTGTAACTCTGTACTTAAAAGAGAACAGAAAAAAATATATAAGCCTGCCCCAAATGTTCCTTCCCCGGAGCACTCCCTTCTTGGTGAAGATTGTGTCTCCCAGGAAGCTGTCCTGACTTTGGTTTGAAGAAAGGTCTCTTCCTTTCTCTCTAAAATGTTTTTAAAAGTTCATTCACGCAATGTCATTAATAACAGTGTTTTCTATTTAAGTGAGAAATAAATGTTCCACTCTAGTTTTATTGGGAATAGACGAATTTAGGGTTTCTTTAGAAGAGTAAGTCTGCCTTCCAGAAAAGGCAAGGTCATTGGTCTATTGAGAATGAAGATAATTACTGCTAAACAACATATATGTGTTACCCCTTCACCCAGAAACCGAAGCAGATGTGCAGGCTTTAGGTCAGAGGTGCCTTCTTCTCCCCACCTGACAGCAATTCTCTGCTCTGGCTCCAAGAAACCCGAGGTTTTGAACGTCAGCATCGGAGTCAGCGAGGCAGCTTGTCACAGGACACCAGTGTTCAGAGAAAGCACAGGTATGTTTGGCAAAATGTCCTATCTATGTCAGGGCTGGAGGTAAAACCTCTCATTATCCCAAAACCTCCTGGGCTTTTCTCTTTTCTCTAGTTGAGCCACAAAGTAAAATTGAAGTAGCTGCCAGCATTCTGGGTTTGGTACAAGAATTACTTAGTTTCCCTGCAGGTAGAACTTTGCAGGGGATCACAATTTCTCTGTCCATTTATTGCTTACAAATGTATTTTGACCATCTGTTTCCTAGGAACCCTCTTTTATTAGAAAGGGGAGGTGAGATTCACTCTGTGCCTGTTTGTAACATCTAATTTGTTCCTTCATCTAACAGTGTTTATTCAATTGGGCCTAAGATATGGTTGAGTGGCCAGCATCTAGAGTTAGGTGGCTTATTTTCATCTGATACAGACTTGGATGATGTCATTTGACAAAGGTGATGTTTCATCATTGATTAGTTTATTCATCAGAAGAGTTAAAATTAGGGTGGAGGGAAAATTGAAAATTATCCAAAGCGGCCTGTTCCTGTTTAAAAGTTGAGCTTGACTTTCTAGTTTTACTAAATGTATTATCTCGATATTTTGAGGTGCCATATTCTCTCTGTAGTTTCTTTGGTGGTGGAGTCAGAAGGAGAGTCTGGGAATTCTTTTGGATAGTGGCATGCTGGTTGCTTCAAGGGGCTTGGCGTCAGGAGCCTTGGGGTGAAGTCTGCAACTGCTTGCCTGACCCTGGGTGCATCTCACAGAGGTTTTGCTTCATCTTATGAAATTGCCAGCAGATAATGTTCTGCTTAAAGGGGAACACTCCCATCCTGTTGGTGCCAATGCAAAGTGGTGCAGCCAGTCTAGGAAACAGTGTGGGGGTTCCTCAAAAAGTTAAACATTGAACAACCCCATGATCCAGCAATTGCTCTCCTAGGTATTTACCCAAAGGATACAAAAATGCAGATTCAAAGGGGGTACATGCACCATGATGTTTATAGCAGCAATGTCCACAGTAGCCAAACTATGGAGAGAATCCCAAAGTCTATGCACTGATGAATGGATAAAGCAGAAGTGGGATACATATATATAATGGAATATGACCCAGCTTCAAAAAGAATGAAATCTTACCCTTTGCAAGGATGTGGATGGACCTAGAGTGTATTAAGCTAAGCAAAATATTTGAGGAAAGAGAAATATCCTATGCTCTCACGCTTGTGGAATTTCAGAAAGAAAACAGATGAACAGAGTGGAGGGGTGATGAGAGAGGCAAACAAGGAAATAGACTCAAACTTGGAGAACAAACTGAGTGTTGCTGCAGGACAGGGGCATGGGGGGAAGAGTTAAATGGGTGAGGGGTATTAAGGAGGGCACTTGTGATGAGCACCGAGTTCTGTATGCAGGTGAGGAATCACTAAATCCTACCCCTGAAGCGAATATTCCATGGCATGTGAACTAACTGGAATTTAAGTAAAAGAAGAAAGGAAAAAGTGTTCTGCTTCATGAAGAGTGAGGTAAAATTGTAGTGATTTGGGCTGTACTATTCTATAGATGAGAGATGTGAAACACCCTGTTGTAGGATACACTAGTTTCTTATCACATAAGGAGTCCTCAGAAAGCTGCAATGAAAGATTCAGGTCTCAGAGCATGTTCATGTTCCACTGATATGTTACAGTTTGCACAGGTAGGAAAGAAGGTGGAGAGAGAGGCAACAGAAGGGGAAAGCAGGTGTGAACCTTTCATTTGTTAGCATTATAGCTTTCTCATGAAAGCTTTATGTCAGTGTGATTTTGGAAGCGGAGGGGGAATCCGGGAGCTTTGCAGGAGACAGGGGGGAGTTCCAGGTCTGGGTAAAGCTGACAGGGGTCCCAGATGAGAGCTGAATGCATTCTGCAGCAGGGTGTGTTCAGGGTGGGCTCCAGGGGTGGCTGTGGGTCTCCTGGGTGAGAGTTGTGACAGGTGAGGGCTGTGTGCAAGTTCCTGGCTGAGGACAAGTGAGGCACTGGCTGAGAGCTGGCAGAGAACCTTCTTCTGGGCCGCCATCCTCACCCAACACACAGCCTCATCTTCTGTTCCTGTCACTCCAATTCAGACTTCTCCGAAGGTGAGTGAGAACACATCAAGAGCATTCTTAACAGAAGGGAAAGCATGTGCAAAGGCTCTGGGGCAGGAGAATTTCAGGTATGTCCAGGAGCAGCAAGAAGGCCCTGTGGCCACAGGAGACACCTTAGGACATGACCTCAGAGAGGTGTCAGAAAGCCATTCCAGGGCTATAACCCCATGAGACCCTGTTTCACTGGGCCATCCTGGCTGCAGTGTTGAGAACAGATGACAGAGGGTTGAAGATGGCAAGGGAGGCAATGACGAATCTTTTCCAGGATCTCAGGCACTGTGGACCAGACAGGTGCCCTTGGATGGAGTGGTTAGACCTATTCTGGGTCCATTTTGAAGATGGAGCTCGCAGGATTTGCTGATGGGTTAGCTATTAGGAGCTGGAGAACGGAGGAATTGGGGTAAATCCCATCTGTTGTGGGTTTTCCTGATCGAGGGGAAGGAGAGGTTTTCTCAGGGGGTAGGAGGTAGTCCGTGTTCCGCATGCTGAGGAAAGTGCCTTTCCCGGTGGATCTGCTGAGGTTTGTGTCTGGGAGTACCTTTCACATCTCCTCCCTCAGCAATGCTCACGTACAAGTATCCCCCACTTTTTAAACGTTCACAGTAAGACACTGGGCTTTCTTGAAAGAACTATGTTATTACCCAGCTTCAGTAAGAGGAAGAGACCTGAAGAGGATTTCCCTCTTATGAAAAAAGGTGAACAGTGAGAATAGCGTTCAGCATCTGTTTTGGGGAGAAGCACAACAGAGGCGGCGTGCACCCCAATCAGGTCCTTCCGCTGGGATCCGCTCTCCGCATCCAGCCACCAGCATTTTGAATGGTGTCTGTGAGCCTCTGCTTCTGTTTTATCTTCATTTATGCTGGGCCTCCGTTAGAAACTTGTGTCCTGAGGCCTAAGAAAAGCCAAAGAGAGGAATTTTGGAGTCTGAGCACACTGTCTAATTGTTCCGTGTAAATTAATGGTCATTCCTTCTTGACACCATTTCTGCTGTGCAAGGTTTCTCAGAAGCCCTGTACTTTCAAAGAGCAGGGAAACCTATACCCCATGCTGCAGGGTTAGTTTTAGTCTCCATGCTGGACAGAACATTTCATGACTGTCGGATTTTCTCACTCAAACATTGAGACTTTGACCACCTTCACCCGTTTCTAGCACCCCATCTCCGAATCTGGCACCTACCAATCTGCTCTCAGTATCTATGCGTTCAGTATTTGTTTATTCCTCGTGGAATGTACATGAGAGCATCTGGTATTGGTCTTTCTGTGTCTGAGTTACTTGGCATAAGGACCCCAAGGTCTGTGTTTCCATGTCTGGTTCTTGTGAATAATGCTGCACTGAATGTGGGAGTGCATCTGTCTTTTTGAGGCAGTATTTTTGTGTTCTCCAAATCAATACTCTGTAGAGCCATTACTGGGTCATGTGGTAGTTGTATTTATTTTTTCAGGAACCTCCATACCGTTTGTCACAATGGCTGCACCAATTTCCATTCCCACCAACAGTGCACAGTGTCTCCTTGTCTGCACACCCTTGACCCCACCTGGTGTCTGTCTCTGGCTAAATTGCTGTTCCAACAATTGTGAGGGGATAGCCGATTGTGGGTTTGATGATGTTTCCCTGTCGATATTAAGTGATGTCGAATAACTTTCTCTGTCTGTTGGCACCTGTGTGCCATCTTTGGAAAGTATCTATTCACATATTCTCCCATTTTTTAATACAGATTTTTTTTTGTTTTGATTTCTACGAGTGTTGTGTGTGTTTTGGATATTAGCCTCTTCTCACACATATGATTCCCAGATATTTTTTCTTATTGGGTCAGTGGCCTTTTAACTTTTTCCTGGTTTCTTTTGCCAAGTGGAAGATTTCAGTTTGAAGTTGTTCCACTTGTTTATTTTTGCTTTTGTTTCTTTGCGTTTGGTGTCGGATCTGAAGACTCTTTGCCAAAACCTATGTCGAGAGACTTAGTACCTGTGTCTTCTTGGAGGTTTATGGATTCAGGTCTTATGTTCAAATCATTCATCCATTAAAAATTTTGGTGGTGTAAGAAATTGACCCAGTTATATTCTTCTGCCTTTAGTGTCCAGTTTGCCTGTTACCGCTCACTGTAGACACAGTCCTTCCCTCATGGCATATCTTCTGCTGCTGTGTCATAAGTTAGGATCATCTACGTGTGGGTAAGTTTCTGAGCTTTCTGTTCTGTTCCACTGACCTTGGGTCTGTTTTATGCCAGTACCATCCTGTTTTGATGACAACATCTTTGTAATCTAGCTTGAAATCCAGGAGTGTGTTGACTGCACCTTTCTTTCTTCAGGTTGCTTTGCGTTTTTGGGGCCTTTTGTGATTCCATACAAGTTTGAGGACTGTTATCTATTTCCTTGAATAATGCCACTGGAATTCAGATAGGGATTTCATCACATCTGTCGATTGCTTTGGGTACGATGGACATGTTCACATAATTAACTCTTCCAGTTAAGGAGCATGGCGTATGCTTCCATTTGTTTGTGTTGCCTTCCAAATCTTTGAACCACACATTCTGCCCCCCTCGACACACATGTTTTTCATTTCTTTTCTGCCATGTGTTGAGTGTACTATGTCTTTCGCATTTTTGGTTACTTTTATTCCTAGATTTTTTTGATGCAATTGTAAATGGCATTGCTTTTTTAATTTCTCTTTGCGAAAGTGTGTCATCAGTATACAGAAATGCAAGAAGTTGGGTCATCTGGGTGGCCCCATAGGTGACGTGTCTGCCTTCAGCTCAGGTCATGATCCCAGAGTTCTGGGATTGAGCCCCGTGTAGGGCTCCCCGCTTATCGAGGGTCTGCTTCTCCCTCTTTCTGACACTACCCCTGCATGTGCTTTTTCTCTTCCTCTCAAATAAATAAATAAAATCTGAAAAAAAGTAAAGACAACAGGTCTCTGTATATTGACTTTATATCCTGCAGCTTTCTTGAATTTGTTTAAATTAACAGTTTTTTTTTTGTGGAATCTTTTGGGATTTCATGTCATTTGCAAATAGTGACAGTTTTCCTGTATGGATTTCATATCTTTCTCCTTTTTTAAAATGATGTTAGTCACCCTACAGTACTTCATTTGTTTTTGATGAAGTGTTCCATGATTCATTGCTTGCATATAACCCCTAGTGCTCATTATGACACGTGCCCTCCTTAATACCCATCACCAGGATTACCCATTCCCCTACCCTCCCTTTCTGCAACCTTCAGTTTGTTTCCCAGTGTCAATAGTCTCTCATGGTTCATCTCCCCCTCTCATTCCCCCCCCTTCACTTTTCCCTTCCTTCTTCTAATGTTACATGCTATTCCTTCCATTCCACATCGGAGTCAAACCTTATGATAATTGTCTTTCTCTGCTTGACTTAATTTCACTTAGCATAATCCCCTCCTGGTCCATCCACCTTGGTGCAAATGGTGGGTATTCATCCTTTCTGATGACTGAGTAATATTCCATTGTATAGATGAACCACATCTTCTTCGTCCATTCATTTGCTGAAGGACATCTTGGCTCCTTCCACAGTTTGGCTATTATGGACATTGTTGCTATGAACATTGGGATACAGGTGTCCCTTCTTTTCATTACTCTGTGTCTATAGGGTAAATACCCAGTAGTGCAATTGGTGGGTCATAGGATAGCTCTGTGTTTAATGTCTTGAGGAACCCCCATATTGTTCAAAAGTGCCTATACCAGCTTGAATTCTCACGAGTAGTGTAAGAGGGCTCCCCTTTCTCCATATCCTCTCTGACTTTTTGTAATTTCCTGTCTTGTTAATTTGTTTTTCAAGATTTTATTTATTTATTCCACAGGGATAGAGATGGCCAGCGCGAGAGGGAACACAAGCAGGGGGAGTGGGAGAGGAAGAAGCAGGCTCATAGCGGAGGAGCCTGATGTGGGGCTCGATCCTGTAATGCCAGGATCACGCCCTTAGCCAAAGACAGACGCTTAACCTCTGTACTACCCAGGTGCCCCCTGTGTTGTTAATTTTAACCATTCTAACTGGTATAAGGTGGTATCTCATTGTCGTTTTGATTTGTATTTGCCTGATGGCAAGTGATGTGGAGCATTTTTTCATGTGTCTGTTGGCCATTTGTATGTCTTCTTTGGAGAAGTATCCCTTTGTGTCTTCTGCCCATTTTTTGGGTGTCGAGTTTGAGGAGTTCTTTATAGATCTTGGATACTAGCCCTTTATCTGTAATATCATTTGCAGATATCTTCTTCGATTCCATAGGTTGACTTTTTGTTTTGTTGATCATTTGCTTTGCCCTGCAGAAGCTTTTTATCTTGGTGAAGTGCCAATAGTTCCTTTTTTGCTTTTATTTCCTTTGCCTTTAGAGACGTGGCTTGCAAGAAGTTGTTGTGTCCAAGTTTGAAGAGTTCTTTTGATTTTGATATGAGACAGGAATCCATTATCTTTCTTTCCTGATTGTATTCGAGTCCTCTGTCTTTCTTGGTGAGTCTAGCTACGTTTGTCAGTTTTGTTTATCTTTCCAAAAAAGGCAGCTTTCATTTTCATTGTTTTTTTTTTTTTTGTCTTTTTAGTCTCCGTTGGATTTATTTATGCATTCCTTTTTGTTATTTCCTTATTTCTACTAGTTTGGGGCTTTGTTTGTTGTTTTATTTTCTACTTCTTTACCACATAAATCAAGTTGTTTATTGGAGACCATTCTCATGGATTGATGAAGACTTGAGTTTCTATGAATGTCCCCCATAAAGCTACTTTTGCTGCATCCCTTATGTTTTTGTAAGTTGTCTTTTTCATCAGTGTCAAGGTACTTCTAAAATCTTTTTTGATTTCTTCTTTGACTGTTGGTTGTTCAGTAGCTTGTTGTTAAATCTCCACATATTTTTTTAAGATTATTTAGGTATCTGACAGAGAGTGAGACAGTGAAAGAGGGAATGGAAGCAGGGGGGGTGGGAGAGGGAGAAGCGGGCTTCCCGCTGAGCAAGGAGCCTGATTCCAGGCTAAATCCCAGGATCCTGGGATCAGGACCTGAGCTGAAGGCAGATCCTTAACAACTGATCCACCCAGGCCCCCCAATCTCCACCTATTTTTGACTGTCCCATTTTTTTCTTGAGACTGATTTCTAGTGTCATATCATTGTGGTTGGACAAGATTTGAAGCAGAAGGTGAAGAGAGCATTCAGATAAAGGTTTGTTTCCTGAAGGGTTTTCTGAGGGCAGAGCATGAGTTCCGTGGGATGGAGGAAGGTTTTGTGAGACGGGGGTGGGGTTAACCCTTGTTAGAATTACTGACTACTACCATGCAGGCTGTGTGCTACTGTTCACACCGTAGTCCTGATGGACTTGTACTTCATTAGAAATATTTTCTAGGAGGTGTAGGCATAGCCTTCTCTTAAAGAAAGGTGCCATGTGGGTTCATGGCATGACCCCAGGTCACCAACCAGGATGTATGGTATTGTGGGTGATCAGAAACAGGCTTTCTGTGGGAAGTGACAGAAATAAGGTATGGTGAGCTCCATGACCATAGGTGAGGTCCCGAGTGACCCACTGGGTGTTGGGTTCTGTGGATCTGTCTCATCAGGTGCTGTGGAATTCAGGGACACCCTCCTGTCTGTGGATTTTTGTGGAGACAGGTAGACATCAGTGTCTGGCCAGGCATGAGGGTCGCACTGGCCCACCACCAGAGGTGCAGCGTGCGGGGGAGCCACTGCTTGGTTTCCACGAAAGCTGACCAGGGTCTGTGACTGTGATTCCTAGCAGCCGCAAGGGGAGAGGAGGCCGGGGGTGGTGCACACTTCCTAGACTTGTGGTCAGGTCTAGTCTGGAGCCCACTGAAGTCAGCCACACCTGGCCAGGAGGCACCCAGTCAGTGTAGCTTTGGGCACTGCTCCCATGGTACTTCGTGCCAGCTCCATGCTGCCACCTCCTGCTTTTCATCATCATCTTCAAGGTCATGTGACTCTGCTCTTGCCCCATGGCCTCCGGGGTATTGTCCGTCCTCCATCTGGCCCTCGTCCCTGGTGCCCTGTGCAGTCTGATGCCAGGGTAGCCTTCTCGAGACAAACATCTGGCCCTGATGGAACACTTACATGGATCTCGTGTGATGCGAGGATGATGCCCTGCCCTGGAAGGGGGCTGCAGGTCCCCAATTAGGAGAGCCATGTCTCCCTTTTCAGCATGGCCTGCCCTCCCCTCAGTCTTCTTCAGGGAATCTCTCCCCACTTTCTGAGCGGACAGCTCTGAACTTAAAAATGAATATTATTTTACATATCTCTATGCCTTAGTTCATCCATGGCATGTCTTTCAGCCCCGTTAGTGGGTTTTTTTTTTAGCAGTTCTGAAGGGCTGTCTGCTCATGGAGGGGATGACCTGGGTGGGACAGCTTTCCCTCTCATCTCCCTCAGCATGTCTCTGAGCCCTGAGGCCAGCTGTCCCACTGAGGATTGAGGGACCCGAGCCAGCCCATCCTGAACCCAGGCTGTGTCAGTTGTGTAGACTGATGTGTGTTGGAGCTGTGGGCAGCCGGCATGGGCCAGGGGCAGGCAGTGTCTCCTTCTCATTCCTTCCCTCCCTTCCTCCCAGAGGTAGCTCAGAGCAGCCTTCAACCCCTGCATCTCCAGATCCCTTGACTTATGCCTTCTGTGTTCAGCTGGTGACCTTGGAGTTTCGCATCGATTCTACCTCCCGTACCCTCTCCTGTAGCAGTTCCTGGATCAGGGGAGGGGTTGGACCCTTGTCTGTTTTTGATCTTCTTCCTGTCCCGCACCAAGCCCACCCACCGTTGCATCTTCCATGTATGTGCTTGGAAGCAAGCCCATCCACAGGCAACCTATTAGCCAAATGGATCCAGGCAATGAACATTGAATTAGAGATCCAGGATCCATAATAAACCTGCTCTGAAACCTGTCCCAAAGTCTGTGACTCTCTCACACTGAAACAGAAACAATAATAGCTTTCTGGACTGTGAAGTGACATGTCTCTCTAATTCCAATCTTGAATGCATAGGTGCTGAACCTGGACAGAAAAGGACCATGGCTCCCGTGGGCTGGGATCCATAGTAAGAACTCAGTGAAATCTGAATTCGAGGCATAGAGTAAATAATTATTGTAGAGCGAATCCTCCCAAGTAGGGCTTATGCACAGTGCACAGGAAAAGCTTTTTTAAAGAGGTTCCTGAAAGAAAAATCTTTTTTAAAAATTTATTTTAATTCCAGTAGAGCTAACATACAGTGTTACATTCGTTTCAGGTGTACAATAGAGTGATTCAGTAATTCTATATATTACTCAGTGGTCATCAAGAAAAGTGTCCTCTTAATCCGCTTCATCTATTTCACTCATCCCTCTATCCACCTCCTCTCTGGTAACCATCCATTTGTTCTCTATTGTTAAGAGTTTGTATTTTCCCATGCCCATACTCAGGCAACCCTGTTTGGGTAGAGTTTCCGTGTCCCCTGCAAGGGTGAATGGGGGTGGGCATGCTCTGGGCCAGTATTTCCAGGCTTTTGTTCCCTGGCGGCTTTCTCTGGTGATCTGCTGTGCCTTTTATGAGAGTCAGAGCAGCAGAGGCTGAATTGTCACAGAACAGAGGGAATGCGGTCCGTTCTCCACCCTTGTTCTGGCCACTTTAACTCCATTACTGTTGGTGCTGCTCAACCCTGTAGCATCCTGGGATGTGCACCCCACACCTGGTGTCCCTGGCCTCAATTCCGGGGCTAGTGCATCTCTGTCCTTTGTGTTTCTAATGCTGCCAGCCACCAGAAGACCTGATCTCTCTCTGGAAGCTCCTGGTCTCAGTCTGGATCCCCTGAGCACACCGGGATTCCAGAGTTCCATGAGAAGCCTGGTGGCTCTGGCACCTGGTTCAGGGTCTCAGTCTGCTGTTTTGCAGGTGCCTACCGCAAGTCCGCCAGGTCCCCTGTGCAGGTGGCCTGCCAGCCGCCAGCCGCCCCGTGGGCTCCCGGGTCTCCTGGTCTCAGTCTATGCCTGGTGAGCACACCGGGATTCCGGTGTTCCAGGAGAAGCCTGGTGGCGCACGCTCTGGGCTCACCGGTCTCAGTCCACTCTCTTCCGTGTGCCATCCATGAGTCCGCCCGCTCCCTGGTGCAGGTGGTTGCTGCTTCCGGGCGCCAGAACATGGCGGCTCCCCCCCTTCCGTTTATCTTCTGATATCTGTGCCCGGTTTCAAGGCTCCCCGCTTCATACCTCAATACTCAGCGCTGGAGATGTTCATTTGTAGAGATCCAGATGTATCTTCCTGCCTCTCAGGCTGATTCCGTGGTTGTTTAGGCTGGTCTGGTACCTATCCAGCTCAACTCAGGGGACCTGCTGAAAAAGGGGTCTCCTACTCCTCCGCCATCTTAACTCCTCTCTTGTACCTGAAATAGTATTTAAAAACACTCAGCTCAGCCTCT
The DNA here is from genome assembly GCF_024610735.1 of Ursus americanus. NCBI lineage: Eukaryota > Metazoa > Chordata > Mammalia > Carnivora > Ursidae > Ursus > Ursus americanus. Next base: position 305,156 of record NW_028273706.1, on the reverse strand, counting down.
TCTACAAAGTGAGTCAATGCTTATAAATATGGCTAAAATATTGCCTTACCTACGATGACTTCCCAGCCATCATAGTGTTTATATGGTATGACTGTGACTTACATTAGTCAACATTTGCAGAGAAAGAACTTAGTGCATCCAGGGGGCACTTCATGTTGAAATTAGTTTGTGACAACGAGCTACTGTGTTTTCTTCTGCAGTCCAAGGGAATGGTGCCAGACATCTCTAAGGTGTCTAGCAGTTCTACAATTCCGATTTTAAGTGGTCTGTGTGCTTTAGAGATTTGGGCAAGAGAAGGGCAGGAGTCCAGAGACTGTGAACACTTCTGTTACCTGTGCTGACCATGGAGCAGGTAGCCTTCTGTGGGCATCATTTTGATTTCTTGGTACTCTTGTGAAAGGTGCTTTTGTCTCAAATTCCTCCATTTAGGAGTAATTATAATGATGAAAGTAATTTTTATCTTATATCATCTGTGGGCCCTGATCCTGGGCTCCCAGGGAAGCTATCCTTTAACATTTTACCCGGCTCAAAATGACTGGGCAAAACCTGAAAGCATGGGCCCTATTTCTGCCCCAAGCACATGTTGTACATCTGCTTCGAGAAGAAAACAATAACCAAAAAATGCCAACATAAAGATAAGAAAAAATAAAGAACCTCTTTGGCTCCCATAAGATTAAAGTCATACTGACATGTACATACTGAAAATGCATAAAAACATTGCATTTCCTAAAGCCCAAGCTTTGGAGGGTCTGAGAGACTTGCCCAGAACCAGGCACACCCCAGCAGGGAGGGCTGGTGCAGAAAGGGAAGGGGCAGGACTCTGAGGGTGGTCTGCAGCTAGAGGGGTCCCTGGAAGGGGCCAGGTGTGTGGGGGGACCCCGGCCCACGACCCCACCCATGCCTGTGCTGGGTGTTGGGTCGAGCAGGTGCTTCTTGGGCCCCCTGCACTTTCAGGGTTCCAGGGGCTTGAGGGCGGGTTTCCCAGCATCCAAGGGGCTCAGGCACCACCCTCACCAACCATTCACCACTTGGGGGTGGAGCTATGTCTCTGTGGGCAGTCCCAGACTTGCAGTGGGTTGCAGACTTGGGGCAAAGAAGGGGCACTGAGAGAGAGAGAGAGAGTTGCCCTGTGGAGATCCCTGCTGGTGAGTGAGCAGCGTGCACTGGGGTGGGGGTCCGGGGGTAGGGTGCGCCCCAGGTGGGAGGCAGGGTTCTGGAAGGGCATGTGGAGAGGGTTCCTTGTGTGGACTCAGGTGAGTTTTCTTTTTCCCTTTAAAGTCTCTTTTGCCCCATGTCCTCAACTGACTTTATTCCCCATACCCGTGAACTCCAGGACACCCACTCACCTGAGCTTTTGTGGGATGGGTTGCAGAATTTCAAGGTTTCCCCTGTTCCCCTGGAAGAGTGCGGGTAAGGACTTCACACAATCCCCACCTTCAGTTCTCTGACACAGTGCAGGTGATGCCTCTTGAGCAGTACCCTGAGTTCAGCAGGGTGTGCCCTGGTCCCCAGGCACAGGTGTGGCAGTAGCATGCCCCAGAGCCGTCCCCCAACTTCAGCATTATGCCCCGTGTGCCCCCCGGGTTAGTGGTAATTGGCTATTAGAATCATGCAGGAAAATCCTCCAGGTGGGGGCCTGGAGGCGGGCATAAACCAGACCCCACTCTAGTTGCATTGGGAATAGACGAATTGAGGGTTTCTTTAGAAGAGTAAGTCTGCTTTCCAGAAAAGACAAGGTCATTGGTCTATTGAGAATGAAGATAATTACTGCTAAACAACAAGTATGTGTTGCCCCTTCGCCCAGAAACCGAAGCAGGTGTGCAGGCTTTAGGTCAGAGGTGCCTTCTTCTCCCCAGCTGACGGCACTTCTCTGCTCTGGCTCCAAGACACACGAGGTTTTGAACGTCAGCATCGGAGTCAGTGAGGCAGCTTGTCACAGGACACCAGTGCTCAGAGAAAGCACAGGTATGTTTGGCAAAATGTCCTATCTATGTCAGGGCTAGAGGTAAAACCTCTCTTTATCCCAAAACCTCCTAGGCTTTTCTCTTTTCTCTAGTTGAGCCACAAAGTAAAATTGAAGTAGCTGTCAGCATTCTGGGTTTGGTACAAGAATTACTTAGTTTCCCTGCAGGTAGAACTTTGCAGGGGATCACAATTTCTCTGTCCATTTATTGCTTACAAATGTATTTTGCCCATCTGTTTCCTAGGAACCCTCTTTTATTAGAAAGGGAAGGTGAGATTCACTCTGTGCCTGTTTGTAACATCTAATTTGTTCCTTCATCTAACAGTGTTTATTCAATTGGGCCTAAGATATGGTTGAGTGGCCAGCATCTAGAGTTAGGTGGCTTATTTTCATCTGATACAGACTTGGATGATGTCATTTGACAAAGGTGATGTTTCATCATTGATTAGTTTATTCGTCAGAAGCGTTAAAATTAGGGTGGAGGGAAAATTCAAAATTATCCAAAGCGGCCTGTTCCTGTTTAAAAGTTGAGCTTGACTTTCTAGTTTTACTAAATGTATTATCTCGATATTTTGAGGTGCCATATTCTCTCTGTAGTTTCTTTGGTGGTGGAGTCAGAAGGAGAGTCTGGGAATTCTTTTGGATAGTGGCATGCTGGTGGCTTCAAGGGGCTTGGCGTCAGGAGCCTTGGGGTGAATTCTGCAACTGCTTGCCTGACCCTGGGTGCATCTCCCAGAGGTTTTGTTTCCTCTTATGAAATTGCCGGCAGATAATGTTCTGCTTAAAGGGGAACCCTCCCATCCTGTTGGTGGCAATGCAAAGTGGTGCAGCCAGTCTGGGAAACAGTGTGGGGGTTCCTCAAAAAGTTAAACATCGAACAACCACATGATCCAGGAATTGCTGTACTAGGTATTTACCCAAAGGATACAAAAATGCAGATTCAAAGGGGGTACATGCACCATGATGTTTATAGCAGCAATGTCCACAGTAGCCAAACTATGGAGAGAATCCCAAAGTCCATGCACTGATGAATGGATAAAGCAGAAGTGGGATACATATATATAATGGAATATGACCCAGCTTCAAAAAGAATGAAATCTTACCATTTGCAAGGATGCGGATGGACCTAGAGTGTATTGAGCTAAGCAAAATCATTGAGGAAAGAGAAATATCCTATGCTCTCATGCTTGTGGAATTTCAGAAAGAAAACAGATGAACAGAGTGGAGGGGTGATGAGAGAGGCAAACAAGGAAATAGACTCAAACTTGGAGAACAAACTGAGTGTTGCTGCAGGACAGGGGCGTGGGGGGAATAGTTAAATGGGTGAGGGGTATTAAGGAGGGCACTTGTGATGAGCACCGGGTACTGTATGCAGGTGAGGAATCACTAAATCCTACCCCTGAAGCGAATATTCCATGGCATGTGAACTAACTGGAATTTAAGTAAAAGAAGAAAGGAAAAAGTGTTCTGCTTCATGAAGAGTGAGGTAAAATTGTAGTGATTTGGGCTGTACTATTCTATAGATGAGAGATGTGAAACACCCTGTTGTAGGATACACTAGTTTCTTATCACATAAGGAGTCCTCAGAAAGCTGCAATGAAAGATTCAGGTCTCAGAGCATGTTCATGTTCCACTGATATGTTACAGTTTGCACAGGTAGGAAAGAAGGTGGAGAGAGAGGCAACAGAATGGGAAAGCAGGTGCGAAACTTTCAATAATTAGCATTATAGCTTTCTCATGAAAGCCTTGCGATTTTGGAAGCAGAGGGGGAATCCGGGAGCTTTGCAGGAGACAGGGGGGAGTTCCAGGACTGGGTAAAGCTGACAGGGGTCCCAGAGGAGAGCTGAATGCATTCTGCAGCAGGGTGTGGGAAGGGGTGGCTGTGGGTCTCCTGGGTGAGAGTTGTGACAGGTGAGGGCTGTGTGCAAGTTCCTGGCTGAGGGCAAGGGAGGCACAGGCGGCGAGCTGGCAGAGAACCTTCTTCTGGGCCACCAGCCTCACCCAACACACAGCCTCATCTTCTGTTCCTGTCACTCCAATTCAGACTTCTCCGAAGGTGAGTGAGAACACATCAAGAGCATTCTTAACAGAAGGGAAAGCATGTGCAAAGGCTCTGGGGCAGGAGAATTTCAGGTATGTCCAGGAGCAGCAAGAAGGCCCTGTGGCCACAGGAGACACCTTAGGACATGACCTCAGAGAGGTGACAGAAAAAACCATTCCAGGGCTATAACCCCATGAGACCCTGTTTCACTGGGCCATCCTGGCTACAGTGTTGAGAACAGATGACAGAGTGTTGAAGATGGCAAGGCAGGTCAATGACGAAGCTTTTCCAGGAACTCAGGCACTGTGGACCAGACAGGTGGCCTTGGATGGAGTGGTTAGACCTATTCTGGGTCCATTTTGAAGATGGAGCTCACAGGATTTGCTGATGGGTTAGCTATTAGGAGCAGTAGAACGGAGGAGTTGGGGTAACTCCCAGCTGTTGTGGGTTGTCCTGATCGAGGGGAAGGAGAGGGTTTCTGGGGGTAGGAGGTAGTCCGTGTTCTGCATGCTGAGGAATGTGCCTTTCCTGGTGGATCTGCTGAGGTTTGTGTCTGGGAGAACCTTTCACATCTCCTCCCTCAGCAATGCTCAAGTACAAGTATTCCCCACTTTTTAAACGTTCACAGTAAGACATTGGGCTTTCTTGAAAGAACTATGTTATTACCCAGCTTCAGTAAGAGGAAGAGACCTGAAGAGGATTTCCCTCTTATGAAAAAAGGTGAACAGTGAGAATAGCGTTCAGCATCTGTTTTGGGGAGAAGCACAACAGAGGCGGCGTGCACCCCAACCAGCTCCTTCCGCTGGGAACCGCTCTCTGCATCCAGCCACCAGCACTTTGAATTGTGTCTGTGAGCCTCTGCTGTGCTTTATCTTCATTTATGCTGGGCCTCCGTCAGAAACTTGTTTCCTGAGGCCTAAGAAAAGCCAAAGAGAAGGAATTTTGGAGTCTGAGGACACTATCTAATTGTTCCGTGTAAATTAATGGCCATTCCTTCTGGACACCATTTCTGCTGTGCAAGGTTTCTCAGAAGCCCTGTACTTTCAAAGAGCAGGGAAACCTATACCCCATGCTGCGGGGTTAGTTTTAGTCTCCATGCTGGACAGAACATTTCATGACTGTCGGATTTTCTCACTCAAACATTGAGACTTT